>NC_087556.1:32070928-32178428 GCF_036250125.1 Pseudopipra pipra | reverse complement strand
TCAAAGTTTTCTTAAAGTCACTTTTGAGGCTTCCATCCTCCTTCCACCTCCTTCCCAGCCTTTGCTGCTCTTAAGGAACATCTTGCTGTAGATGCTCCTCCACCAGCTTGTTTTCATGTAAATAAATCATTGTGTCTCTTCTCCACATCCTTCTCCCTCCAGGGGCCCCATTACAGAGATTTTACAGGAGAAATCTGTTGATCCTTTGGCTACTTTGGGTAGATTTGAAAGTTTCTTGAACTTGATATGTTGGAAATTGTGTCCCAACCACTGTGGGGTGGGGGAAGAACCTTCAGCATTTGTGGTGCCCACCCTCCTTGTGGGGCTCATGCCAGGTTTTTCCCCCCCTCTCTAACAAGGCTCAGCCTGAGTTAATTTGCCTTTGTTGCCATTTGTAAGTGGTGGTCTTTAAAAAAAGTTGCCTTTTATGCTATTTTTTCCCCATTGAATTAAATCCTCTCCGGATGATTTAATGTTATTATGACTATTTTCAAGGGTCAGCTACATCTATTTCCAGAACTAACTCCAGTGTGTTTTCCTAGAACAAGGACCACATACTAATTTTAATGAGCTTGCCTTGCAAGCAAAGGTGTCTCTGTACAGTGCTGGGACCGATGCATGGCCCGTAGCCAAACTCTACCCAAAATAAAGGAGAAATCCCTGTGTTCCTCCACAGCTCTGCATATGCAAAAGGCACCACACTGCAAAACTGCATGTAAAGGTTCTGTCCAAGATCCTCGTTTTCATCTGTTCTATCTAAACCTGAGTTTTACCTGATTAACTAAGCCGAGCCTGGTGCTACCAGAGAACCAGCAAGTCAGACGCGCTCAAGCTGAAGGGAAAATAATTCAAAAGTTTAAGGATTATTCTTTATTCACACTGTGATCTCTTGGCAAAAAATGTCTCAGGGATGTGTGTTTATCTTGGTCTGGGCCCACTTTAGCAGTTTTTACCCTTTGGCTTCACCTCAAGCAAAACAATATCAAGTGAGCCAAAAGTGATGATAAACACACACACTCACACACAGCTCTGAAGTTTCTCCATCCTGAGCAGGGAAAAGACTCCACCAGCCTCGTGCTGGAGTTACTGTCGTTCCCAGCACTGCCAAGTGACAGCTTTATTGTTAAATAAAACAAATTAATTGCCCCAACTGTCTTAACTAGTTGCTAGAAATGAAATTCTTCACTTGTTTAGCTGCCAAAAATAATGACAGAAATATAAACATGTTACAAAACTGAGGGTTTCTCAGGAAAGCTAAATATAATGGGTTTAATTTTGCCCTGGGCAGATGTGCTGGGGCACTTCCCAGTGACTTCAGAGGGAATTTCATGAGTGTTTTTAAAGGAGATTGTATCCCCCACACTTGACATATCAAGTCCACATCCCTCTCATCGTTATTTCTACTCTTCTTTTTCTCCAGTGTACATGTGCCTTTGTGCATTTCTCTTTTCACAGACTGTTCATAAGAATTTTACAATTTACTTGTGTTCTTTACAAGGATTTTCTCTCCATGAAAGGTTTTTCTGTAAACCTTCAGAGGAGAAAAATCATTTTAAGTGCACTGGGTAGAGATGAATGTTTTGAAAAGCTTGGCTGAGTTCTTGACATTCAGGAAAATCAGACACTCAGGCAAACACACACACATTTGTTGGTAAATGGACAGAATTTGGGAGCCTCTGGAGTTAGAGAAAAGGTACAGGGAACATCCTGATGAGGTAAAAGGAGGAGTAATTTAATTGTCTAACTCCTTCTGTGCTCGAGAATATCAGACAGATGGGGAGGATAAAACAAGGAGCTCAATAATTAATTTTCATGTTCCTCACTAGTGGGACCTCTTTAATCCCTGTTCCTGTGATTATAGAGAAAGGTTGGATTCTGAAGTTTCACTCATTAGCTACGTGTTGTATGAAAATACCTGTATTTTCAAAAGGAATAGTGACAAGAATGAAAAATTTCCGCTATTAAAAATATCTTGGTGTCAGGGACTTTAGTGAAAGAACAAAAACTCTCTGATTCCCTCAGATAAATAATGAAACAGATGGTTGTTGGGGGGTTAAAGGTCAAACCTTCCCTGTTGACTAAAACACAAGGTTGACTTAAAAGATTTCCCGAAGTTATTCAAGATGCAGCTCATCCGCCTGTGTCTCCTGCCTCCTAATGAAATGGGCTTCCTTAAAAACACAGGTGGGGGCAGGTACTCCTGGTATTCCAGGGGCTCATTTTAGGAACACCAACACCCATTCCAGCTCTAAACTGAGCTTCTGCAAACTGCATCCATAATAAAGGATACTGGTGAATAATTAAGTGAACTTGTCCAGGGATATAAGTTATCCAAAAGGCTAACTATTAAGATTTAATGCAATTCCTGAATGAACTCCTTACTTCTCACCTGAAACGGGAGTTGATAAAGTTGCCACGGAAATCTGGGAAGCCCCGAGAAAATTATCAATAATGTAATTTAGAAAAATGAGAAGAAAACAAACAAACACTGTAGGGTTAAGCCTCTGCCTTCATTAGCAGGCTTCTGTTAAAGGAGAGAGGGGCATTTTTAAGGCAGCCCATAGGCCAACTAAAGAGACAGATGCTCTGACTCGTGTGATTCAACACAATTTTAGCGCAAATTGTCCAATCACTCAAACCCACAAACACTTCAAGGTAATTTTGGTAAATCCCTATTGTGATCTAATTTCTTATTAAGGAGAATAAAGCAGGCTGCCATTGTAATTCATCAGTCCCTTGCACTGCAGAGCGACGGCTGGAGTTCATTTCATGGTCTGCGCTGGAAAAAAATGGACTGAAATTTCTGGAATTACCAACAACAACCTTCGACTAAAGAGCTACATTTTTTTCTTTCATTAAATAGAATTTAAAGCTAGGAAAAAAATTGCAGCTGAAATCTGAGGAGGCCACTGAGATCAGAGTTGATTTAAGGACCAAATCCATGAGCACTGTGGAGTAGATTTCAAGGTTCATAGCAGAGGACAAGTTTTGTTTCTTGAAAGGGCATCGTTGGTGGTGCAGAGCAACATGTCACATTAAATGTACTTGGCATTAATTATTGTTGCCTTCCAAAATACATCCAAATATCCCTTTATCATTCAGAGGTAGACCTGGCTCCTACAGCCTTCTCCAGCCCACCTCTGCAGGCTCTTACACCTCTAGAAGTGCCTGGATGGTCAGTTCCCACAAGGGGAAGGTGTGGGTATTCAGTGTGTGGGAATCTTGCACGGTGGTCCCACAGCTTGGAGAAGCAAGGGGGGGGTAAACTCTCTTTATCCTGTGAAAAATGTTATTATTTCAGTGGAAATTTTCTGCCATGATGAAAGGCAGCTTTTCCAAAAGGGAAGGAAAAATCAGCCTGATTTCCTAGAAAAATCAGTCTGATAGCTGAGAAGTGTTTCAGGGCCAAGGGCATCCTCTGAGCTGGACAGAGCAGACCCTCATGTGCAACTCCCTCACTTCTCCTAAGCACTCCCTTCACAGAAAAGCTACTATCTATAGTTATTATATGGTAAAAAGAAGTGCTCCATCACTGAAAGTGTCCAAGGCCAGGATGAATGGGGCTTGGAGCAACCTGATCTAGTGGAAGGTGCCCCTGCCCATGGCAGGGGGTGGAACAAGATGCTCTTTCAGGACTCTTTCAACCCACACCATTTCATGGTATTTTATGAAGGCCAGGGTGGAAAATGCCTTGTGTGAGTGTATCCACATGTGCCCATGAGTGTGTACTCACATTTCCACTTGCTTATACACCCACCACACAGCACTTCCCTGTGCCACATCCCCATCCCATGTTCCCACCATCCTCTCACTGCCACCAACACCACTGCAAACGGCCACGCTCATAGCAGCAGCCAGAGGAATGCAATAAGTAAGACAAATAACAATCTCTTGCGTGGTAATTTACAAATAAAAGTTCATTTTCCTTTCAAGGAGGAGCACAGACGTGTGTGTGTGTGTGTGTGTGTGTGTGTGTGCAGAGAGGGAATTCCGCCTCTCCGCCGCCAAAGGGACGAGGGACGTCGCGCCATAATTTGACCTAATTTTTTTCCAAATACAAAATGACCTGTTATGGCATCCCAGGGAGAATATGAATTAGCCCAGGTCAATAGGAGGTCAAATAGATAGGGTGCTAAAATCCCTTTACTACTTTGTAGTATCTTATGCTAATTCAGTTCCCTTCTCTGTGATAAACAAAGCCAGTTGAAAGTAGAAGCATCACACAGTGATGGGTCCCAAAGCTACAATTTAATACAAATCTAGTAATTCCATTATACAACATATCCAGTTCATTTAGAGGCAACGAATACTTAAGAAGGTCCAGGATTGAAACGCCTTAGCTGAGACTTAAAAATATAAATAATCCAGTAAAATTTCATTTGTCACATAAACCTAATAGATATTTATGGTGAAAATGCCATCTGTCCTTTTAAACAGTGCTCAAATGCAATTCATAGGTCCTAAGTCCTTATAAACCAATATTGCAGGGTTTTAGGAACATAATTGTTAGATACATAAATTAATAAAAAAAAAATCTTCATGGTTCCATCTTCACAAAAAAACAATATTATATGAGTGTAATGAGAATTAATGAGATTTAATAAAGCTGAACCTCTCATAATGTTTTACAGGTGATGCTTTTCAGCTTGGAAGGATTTTGCAACAGGACACTGTCACTACACGGCACCTCTGGGGCAGAGGAGATGAGAGTCATGTCAGCCAGGAGCAGCAGGATGCTCCTGGGAAGTGCCTCTGTGGCTCTAATTTTAACAAGGATACAGATAGTCCAAGCTTTAGGAGGAGCCTCCCAACTCCTTGTTTGCAGACAATTGAGGACAGCCAAGGTGAAACTGCTTTGCAAAGTATTGGCATTATTAGGAAATGCTTAAAATTAGATTTGACAGTCACACATCTCTGACCAGAAAATTAGAAAGAAATTCCTGGAAAAAAAAGTATGTATGAACAGCTGAAGACTCAATGGCCTTTTCCAGGAGAGCATTTAAGGCAGGAAAACTCCAGGAAACTTCTCGAAATGATTACAAATTGCTGAATTCCTGTTTGTTGAACCCAAGTGTGATGCTGGATATTTGGCAGAGAGGGAGAGAAACTGCAGACTGGAACAGGAAAATGGACACAAGGAGAAGAAAGGAGGAATGGAGAGAAGGGAAGAGAAAGGAAGAAAGGAGCAAAACTCAAACTGTGCCAGTTCTGCCATGTGTTGTATCATAGAATCATAGAATTCCAGACTGGTTTGGATTAGAAGGGATTTTAAAGATCATCCAGTTCCAACCCCCTGCCCTGGGCAGGGACACCTTCCACTAGCCCAGGTTGCTCCAAGTCCTGTCCAATCTGGCCTTGGACACTTCTGGGGATGGAGCAGCCACAGCTTCTCTGGGCAACCTGTACCAGGGCCTCACCACCCTCCCAGGGAAGAATTCCTTCCCAATACCCCATCTAACCCTGTCTTCTGGCAGTTTGAAGCCATTCCCCCTTGTCCTGTCCCTTCAGGCCCTTGTAAATAGTCCCTCTCCACCATTTTGTAGCTCCCCAGAGCTGGATGCAGAACTCCAGGTGGGGTCTCATCACAGCAGAGCAGGGGGACAGAATGATAATCAAAGTTATAACCCTGTATCCAATGCTGGAATCTGTTAATATCCACTGTTAGCTTCTGGAATTGCCATAGAGAGAGGAAATTATCCCTTTAAGATCATGGAAGAGCCAGTTGAAGGCAGCAGTTGTTAAGTGCCCAGGCTCAGGGAGCACAATGCTCATTGGGACTCAGATATGGAAAGCAGACGTTTGTCAGACTCCTTGGCTTTGAGAATTTAGTGAACTTGTCTGACATAAATTATCAAGGATTAACAGCAAAAAGTGAGATGGTTATTCAGCTTCAGGCCTCCAACCCAGGTGTCTAAATCAGAGACATGAGCTTCCTATAGCCTGTCAAGGATATTCCATGAAGGGAGTCTGTGTTCTCTTCCCTTTTCCCTGACTATTGATGCTTTTCCAGACAAAAGAGGATTTATCCTTGCTGGTTGTTGTTTCTGGCAATTTTAGCAGCTTCTACCTCTGACTGGGTATGAAATTTCATGTCTTCCAGTGTTTTGCTTGGGATTCCAGTTTCCAGTCTGGATCTCCAATCACAGCCTTCCAACTTTGACCAGGGCATAGCTGGGAGAAAAACACCACCGTTCCTTCCCTTATTTGTAGGTTTGGGAGATACACCTGTGGCTTGTTAAGAGAGGGGAGATAATTAAAGAGGAGCTTGAAGAGGAGGCTGATCTTCTTTTGGCTGAGCTACAGGGTGGTGGAGCATTCCAGTCCTGTTCTCCCAGCACAAAGGTGGGTGACAGCAAGGCTTGGTTAGTGCTGGTGTGGTCTGCTTTGAGTTCAGGAATTGTTTAGGCCCTGGGAGCAGGAAACTTCTGGCTCTCCCTGGGAGAGGTTAATACAGATGGGGAGTGAATGGCACTGCACCATTCTGGAAGGATGGGAGTTGTGGGAAGCAACTTGGAAGAAAATATACTGCTTCTGAATGGAGTTTTTTGCTGCCTACTTGACATCCTCTTTCCAGGTGAATGCCAGTGACCTTTTCACACGTCCTCTACGAACTCCTGTTCTCCAGACCTGCTTTGTGAAGCACTGCAGGCTGTAAGAGAGCTGGTGAGTCAATAGATCACTCATGTCAGATGCCAGTTGTTTTTTTCTTAATTACATCATCAGTTAGATAAGATGTGTTTTAGGAGGGGTAATAGTACTTTTTTAATGAATTCAAAGCTCTAGTGTGATTAACAGTTTTTAGAAAGTCTTGCTAAAGCCAGATTAGTGAAAAGGTTGTAAACTGTTGTTGTTTTTCTTTCATGTTGCCTACGAGAACAAGCAGCACTCAGGTGTAGACTATTGAAGCTGAATGTGTGTCACCTGGAGCTATAAGGGAAATGTTTAATCTGTCAGTTATCCTATTTTTGGTGGCAGTGCTCTCTGTTTACAGCACAAATCTTGATGGTAGATTTCTTGAGTTGTGTTATAAAGTATGTTTCTGGTTTTGGGTAAAAAACCCAAGTGTTTGCTTCAAAAAAGGAAATTTATAAATTAGAGATTAAAGTTATCTTTTATTATACTCTCACTGTATTTTAATAGTGCTTCATATATATAATTTTTGCTTTTCTCTGTGGTCTTATAGAAAAGACAGTCCAGTTCTGAATGCATAAATGTATTAAAGGCAAATTAAGAAAATTTCAGCTTTGCATGTTTTCCACTCTCACCAATTTCTTTGTCCAGCCCACGAGAACATTAATTTATGGTTTATCTGCAGGTTTTTTTGCTTTTATGAATTACCAGAGGAAACCCATAATGGCAAAATACTCTGATTTCAGGGGGTGTGCATTGAGATACATGGTTGGTCTGATCCCTTTTAGAACAAGAATTATAATTATAAGAACTCAAAAACTTTCTGGCCGTTTTAGTCCAAAGTGAGACAACTGTGAGTAACTTGTGTCAGGGCACAAAATAGGCAACAGATTCTGACTAATCTGGTATTTGCTGTTTGGCCAGGAAATGATGTTCATATTGTCTACATTGCTGACTGTGTGGATTTTTATATTGTGGAGTATCATAAAGATCCCTTTCCTGCCACTCATCAAAACCACTTTGGAAGGGTGAATGATGCAGCAGAAATGTATGTCCTGATGGCAGTGAGAGTACTGGGTTATTATCAATGGTAATATTGATGGAGGCCTTGGGGAGAACACACAGCTGCTCTTGTTTTAGCTGTGAGATTGTCCTCTTCCTTCTCAGCAATGTTCCAAGTGCTCTGAGGTTGCCACTGCTCCTTACTGTTATCAGTTCTTGTTGCATCGCCAAGAAAAATCACAGGAGGTTCTGATTGAAAACATGCTGAAGATAAAATGTTTTCCAAGTGAAACAGATGCATTCAGGTATCACTTAAAATCACATTTTCTTTCTCTATATTACCCTGCATTTAAAGGAGGTTTGGCTGCGGGGCAGGAACAACCAGGATGCTACAACTGTACCCAATATGAACAGTTCAACACTGGCCTGGACTTGAATTCAATTATTATATTGAGTACAAACTGGAGAGTTTAGTCTTAGGAGCAAGGCTACATGAAGAAAAAAAACCAGTAGTTTCCTAGTCCAATGCTCTTTTGGTGTGCATTGCAATGTGGAAGTCCTGCATCAGCCTTCAGCTTCCCAAGCAAATTCAGATGTTCAGCTCAACTTGGGTATCTAAATAAAGAGCAGCCAGGAGGATTTTTTTAATTTGTTTGGGACTTTTGTTTGTTTGTTTTTGGTTTGTTTTTTTTTTAATTCTGACACACTTTTGATATTGTGTTCCTACAATTCCATGCAAGCATTATTTATTTCTGTAGACTCTCAAACAGCTCACATTGGTGAGATCCAATGATCCTCCACCACTCTTACCACTGAAATCTATGGGGAAAAAACAAGTCATTTCTTTACCTACATGATAATTATGATCCCACATGGCAAGTTGCTGCTTGGAGTATAAACCCAGCCACTTAAAACTTCCACATCTTGTTCCACCAAGCATTGCTTGCAGTCTCTCACCAAACCATGCACTCCTGCTGAGGGGTCAGCAGCCTGTGAGTGAAAACAACACAGAACACAGGGTGCTATAAGGCTGCTCCTGCAGAAGTCTTTCCTTAGGCTTAGATCTTCCAGGAACAACAGGCAGCACCTGTGAGTAGGTCAGATGCAGCCCAATATCTGTCCTGATGTCTTTGCATTCAGGAAGAACTATCATATTATTCCAGCACTTCTTCAATCTCCACATAAAATTTGTTTGTTCTTCCTGAAATGTCTTTTTATTTTTTTTTCCCCTCTCCCAATAGTCTTGCTTAGAAAAAGGGAAGAAAAAAAAAAAAAAGGAGTTGGTACAGAGCATTTATTTAAGCTTGAAATGCTGTCTTAGTCTGTAAAAACAAGCCTTTCCTGATTTCCTTTCTTTCTGCATAAGATTTTAACGAGTCACATCTGGTGGTTCTTCATGTCATGTTACATTATGAATCTTTATGGGCAATTAACTGGTTGGGTATGAAAACACCCAAACTAGTAATGGGTCAGTGGGCACATCCAGTTTAAGAATTCAGCTCAAATTGTTAAGTCTGTCTCCAAAGAAAAAGCACAGTATTTTCATTCTGATGAATTTGATGAGACAGTGGTGGGGCACAGAGTAAACACAAAACTTTCTCCAACAAATATTGATTGGTGGAAATTGTTTAGTGTTCTTCCCTTCTTCTCTTTTACTTTAAACAAATAGTAATAGCCAAATAACTACTTCTACATAATTACATTTATTGTGGCCATGAAAATAATTGAGATATGATAAGTTACTTGAACTGCTCTTGGTTTAAAATTATTAATTAATGGATTAAAAAAATATAACCCACATATTTCCAGCTCTAGCAGGAGTTGTGCAGGCAAAAAAATCTCCTCTGACCTTGAGAAGTAGGGATGAGTCAGAATCATTCCTTAAGGTCTCCCCCTTTTCCCTCTCCCTTGGAGCTGTACAAGTGAGTGTGTTTCCCTGAACATTTTCAGC
This sequence comes from Pseudopipra pipra, assembly GCF_036250125.1. Classification (NCBI taxonomy): domain Eukaryota; kingdom Metazoa; phylum Chordata; class Aves; order Passeriformes; family Pipridae; genus Pseudopipra; species Pseudopipra pipra. Next base: position 32,168,845 of record NC_087556.1, on the reverse strand, counting down.
ACTGCTTTCTGAACCTCACCACAGTTTGGTGTTGAGTTGTACCTTCAGCAGTCCTGGGAAGGGCAGGGGAAGCCAAGTGTGGTGTTTTCCACCTTAGGCTTGTTTCTCATCTGTGATCAAAGCAGATCCAGCTGGTGGTTCCCAGGCGCAGTGGCTGTTTGCAGCATCAGCCCCAAATTTCTGCAACACAAATCACCAGGAGCAGGTTCTGTGTGGTGTGGGAATTCCTTCTACAGAGTCCTCTCTTGGTGGAGGAGAAGAAAGGATTTGTTACGAATGTTGGTGGTGCAGAGCAGGACTTTGTGCCATCACAGCACATCAGTATGTTAATAAAATGTACTTAAATTTAATCCTAATGAATTTGGGGCCTTAATTTAAGTGGCAAAATGTTGTTTAAGATAAAGTGCTGTGATCCAAAATGGCTGGGCAGCCCCGTGTGCCCATGGCTCAGCTCCTCACTGTGCGCAGGAACGCGAGAAGTGAAACCAAACATTGTGAAACCAGATCAGGTCTGAACTGTCTGCTCAAAAAAAGTAACAGCTCTAGTTTTTACATGAATTTTTAATTTTAGATGACACCTTTGACTGGAAATGACAGTGGAGCAGATCATTTGTGTAATTACAGCAACAGTCGTTGAGGAAGGAAAGGATCTTTCCAAGGCATATAAAACACGAGATGGATTTGATAGTGGTTGAACTCTGTAACCAGAGCTGCAGAAACCTTCTGGCTTAGCGGGGCTGTGAACCTGGTAATGTCTTAGCTGAGGTTGTAAAAAGTCATGAGATCGCTCTTTCCCTGTACTTCAGGTGAAGTGAAGTAACAAAGTGGAAAAAAAGAACTTTTAATGAGTCTGAGAAGGTTTAGCCACCTCTCTAACAGCAGAAATGCTAATGTGGGGCTGGACAGCAGGAGGTGGGGTGTTTAATATGTAAAAACAATTCCATTCAAAGGACTGGGGGTTAGCTTTGTTAGGCATATGCTAAATTCTGCGCAGGAAGGCTGCATGTATTATGCACTGAACATGAGATTAGTCTTCCTCAAGTCACACCTTTTCCAGAATTGTCTTTTCAATATGCTCCCAGGTTTTGTTCATGGAACAAACTATCCTTACACTAATAAATGCTCTTGTTGTACTGAAATGCTTTACACTTTGTTCTAGAAAATGTTACATACGACGCAGAAACATCAGGGTTTCTTAAAATGAATACGCAAAGCCATATGTAGAAAAAAATAAGAAGCAACCAATAGGTATTTAGAAACCAGGACTGAAGAAATACATTTCTGAAAAAGAAATTTCCAGCAAGGGTTCAATAATATTGCAAGGAACAAATTCTCCCTAAATACACTGCATATGGAAAATAATCTAGGGGACAGTAATTTGTACACACTTGAGAACTTGATAATGATCCTAAAAGTCTGTTTTGGATAAATAGTATTTCTTTTCTCCTATTTAAAAATGTAAAATCAAATGCAATTTTTTATGTTGCTTATATGAAGATCACAGCTAATTAGACTTAGTTAAGTAAAGCATATCCTTTGAAAATTGGAGACAAGTTCCTTTGCCCTCTGAAGAATTGTCTGTTATTTACATTGTTAATATTAATATCCTGCAGCCTCTAAACTCTGAGTCGGTGTCATTGGAGACAGATCTAACAAACAACTCAGACCTCCAGTAAAATAATGACTTTTAGGTATTTTTTTTCATTTGTTTTTTCATGGGTTGAAATAACTAGTGATGATTGAAGCCTTATGTTCTTAAGGTAAAATCCAGATTCAAGCCCTAACCTCTGGAATCTCAATTTATACTTTGCTCAGAATCTGTTGTTTGCAACTTAAGTGTAAGGTACCAGAGCAAAGGAAGCTGTTTACTAGTTCTGGGGGAGCTGCAGGAGCTTTAACCTGGGGAAGCAGCTGGCTGTGAGGGTTTTTGAAGAGGTGAGGTGCTCACCTGGTGATGCTTTGGGTTTCCCAGGCTGGAAGGGGTGTCTGAGCACAGAAAGAAGTGTCACAGGTGCCTGCGGGTGAATGATGTTCCCTCACTTGTTTTGGAAATCAATGATGAGACCTACTCTGGTCATCTCCCCTCTGCTCCTGCTTCATCAGTTCTCAGCACCAGGTGGAGGAAGGAAAATAGAAGTCTTTTTGAACCATAGAATGTTTTGGTTTGGAAGGGAGCTCAAAGACCATCTCATTCCAACTGATCATAAAATCTGCATGGAAGAATGGCAGAAAGCTCCAGAAGGAGCGAGTCCTGGAAGGAAAGAGTTATTTTGAGAGTACTTGCAAATCTGATGGAATTTTCTTCTTGTTTAGAGGGGTAAACAACTTCCTCTCTCACCTCTGGGTTCTCAGGCTTCATCAGGGACCAAACCAAAGCAAGGGCTTTGCAGCAGACTGGTCTTCAGCTCTCAAAGTGTGGTTAAGAGATAATACAGTCAGTGCACATTAGCTGGAAAGCTGTGGAAAATGTTATTGGGGTGATGTAGAGATGAGTGGAATTCATTAACATAGAGATGAACAGTGAAGGAAGGAGGTTTGGGTGATGACTCACCCTGTGTAAAGGTTGCAAAAATGCAGGAATTGGCATTAAAAGCTCCTTTTTGTTTATGCTTTGCTTGCACTTGGAAATTTTTGGGAAAAAAACCTGAGTATTCTCGAAAATTGGCACTGTGTGGGCAGAGAAAGACATGGAAAATACCTCCAGGAGCTGAGTGTCTGGTGCTGGAGACAACACCAAGGAAAGGGGACAGGCTTCTGGCTGCACATGGCATCACATAACATGTGAAAATGAAGGATATTAACCAAGCTGAAGGCATCCAAGTGTGTCCTGATGGAGTTCAGGGATGTAAGCAGCCTTAATAAATAAATAAATAAATAAAAATCCCTTCCGTGGCTGCTCTACTGAACTAGCTGAAATGAAAATAAATATTACTAACAAAGAATTAAATATTTGCCAAGAACACATGATGATAAGCTGAAGGGATATACTCCTGATCGGTTATATAGAATTTTAATAGGTTTTGGGATGTTATATACAGGTTTAATAGATTTAACATTTAGGTTACAGTTTCTAAACCATTTAGGAGGTTTGGAAGGCCCTGTCCCATTAATTACAGTGGGAACTGAGCACCTAGATCCCCAAGCTCACTTTGAAATCCTCTGCCTAAATGTATCTTTCTACTCAGTGTTCACAAGGTTGAATAGAAGCAAAGTTTCTGGGATATGATAATTTCCTCCTAGAATAAATCTTGTATAAGTTAAAAATCCCTGGAAGCTCCAAGGTAGTAGGAGTTATGTACTGGGGAATCTTTAACAAGATGACTGAAGAGATTACTGGTTCAATAAATGAAGATTTTTCTCTTGGCTCCTCTGAGACAAGGAGGACACCAAGGGAATAGAGAGAAGCAAACACAACTCCAGTTTGGAGGGGAGGGGGAAATAAGGACTAGGAAAAGCAGCTGGGATATAATAGACCAGTACATCTGACCTTGGTGCTGGGCAAGACTCTGGAAACATTAATAAAGGATGAGATCACAAAACATCTGGAGAAATAAACCAGTCAGCATGGTTTCATAAAGGGTAAATCCTGTCTGACAAATCAGGGGGATTTTTTAGGGAGATAATGTGGAAAGCAGGCACGGGTGGGAGCATTAGGCTTAATTTTGTCCTTTTTGGGATCACAGCACTGCTCTAGAAGGATTGCTCAGTTAACTGGGGAGTGGGTTGGAGTAATGCTGATGTAAAAAGGGGAGGAATGTGAGGTGTAACAGGAGGCTGGACAAATCTCCAACTAATTTAACAACCCTTCTTCACAGAAAGGGCGTTCAGGCATTGGAAGGGGCTGCCCAGGGAGATGGTGGAGTCCCCATCCCTGGAGGTGTCTAAGGAACGAGTGGACGTGGCACTCAGTGCTCTGGGCTGGGTGACAAGGTGGGAATCGGGCACAGGGTGGACTCCATGGGCTGGGAGGTCCTTTTCAACCTCAGTGATTCTGTGGTACTGAGGGTTAAACTATAGCTCTATGTATCCTCTGGAAAAAATTGAGTAAAGGTGGTATCCAGTGAGGTGAATAAAGCGGAGATGATGGATTAAATCTGCAGAGAGCTTCTCTGTGAGGTTGGGGAAGCGTGGGAGAGAACAGTCCATTGCTCCCTCTTAAGACAAACAGGAGGTTTTTTTATACTTGTAGCTCTAAACTGGGGGAATATTCACCAAACAGATATGTTTTGCAGAATTCTGGGTGAGAAAGAGTTTCAGTACTAATGCAAAGCAGAAGCTAAACCCATAAAAGTATGAACTGCGAAGATATAAGAGTTTAATCTGGTGTGTTGTAAAGTGCTTCCCTGGAGCTCTGTGGGCTGCCCTGCCCCAGGTAGGACAACACAGCGTCCCATGGACATCCTGGGGATTGGAAAGGGCAGAGGACAGCAGGAATGATAGAAGTACTTACGAAGCTCCTATGTGCAGAAAGCCTGGGAAACCTGGATATGTACTCACTTGGGGGAGAAACAAGCTGTTTAAAAGATGATGTGAAGATTTCAAGATGCTGAGGAAGAATTTGAGAGGAGATGAACTGGAGATAAACTCTTTAGATTTCCTCAGAATCCCAGGATGTGTGTTGATAAAATAAGTATAAAGAAAAAAAGCAGCTAAAATAAGAATAGGGGTATGTTTGATTCAAGCAAGGTGAAATAAGTTGTTAAATTGCTGATGCAGGATGGAAAAGGAGCTGCTTTCTTTGCCATGTAAGTGTGCTGGAAAGTAAGGATTAAATGGAGCTGGAGCAGAAATGAGTTCTGTCCTTCCCTAACATAACCCATAACTTGACTAGTTTTATAGTTAAATAATTAATCTTAATTAAAACATACAAGGAAGGAGTGAGTGTGCAGGCAGTGCTGGTGGGTCAGTGGGTAGGTGGCACCTTCCTTGTCTGAATGAGCTGCTCAGGAGACACAAGGAAAGGCCAAAGCTGTACCTAAAGGAGTTATCTTGGCTTATAACCTGCATCCTCTTGCTGAATAGTTCCCAGAGGCCATTTTTTATGTTGTCTCCCAGTTGAGTGGTAAATAAAATCCCCCAAATTCATGGTGTCAGGAGGAAAACAGAATAAAATGGGAGGGTGGGGAACAAAAACCCCAATTCACCATTTAATATTTACCATGGGAATTTTTATAATAAAGATTCTAAATACTGAATAATTGTTAGACACAGCAGTAGCACAAAGTCCCACTGCTGCAAGCACAACACGTGCCAGGGTCTGGGTTTACCAGGCTCCTGTAAACAGATAAAAACAGAAAGTACATCAGTCCTGAAATGCCATTGAACAAAGGGAATGTGCATCTGTGTGCTCTGACCTACAAGGAACTATCTTGCTGAGGTCTTACTAATTTTATTGCTGGCCCATAAATACTTTTCTGTGTGTATGACCTGCAAAGTAGTCTAATTGCAAACCTGTAGTAGTGTACTAATTTATGGAGAAATAGGACGAGAAAAATGGAGGTACTACACAACATTTTTAGTAATGGGAGCTGCCTGTGTGTTCTCTTATCCAATGTGTACTGAACTTTATGTACAAAAATAGAAATACCACTGTTGCCTCATGCTCAGTGACACTGTTGATGTGATGTGAGCCAGAACAGACGAGCACAACAGCCTCCTCTCTGCTCTAAAAAATCACTTTTTCCACCAGATTGTAAGAGCACAGCATAAAGCCACTCAGGTTTTTCTTAATTATTCAAGTCCACTTACTAAACTCTGTTTGTTCAGGGTGGGTTTTTTTCCTTCTTGCAGACAGTTGGAAAATTAACATAAGACTCAGCTGGAACCTTGAAATAAAACTCTTATCTAATGGAAAGGAAGAAAATGTTTTTCAAGTCTTGAAGTTGTTCACAGCCATTCATACGTTTGATCTTTGTGGGTTTGATTAGGTGTGATGGCCCTAAAATACTATTTTTATCTGACTACAAGCAGGAAATATTAAAATATTGAGCAAAACAGAACTCAAACACACTGTGCTGACCCTATTTGCCCAGAGAGGCTCTGAACTCCCAGTCTCTGGAAGTGTCCAAGGCCAAGTTGAACAGGGCCTGGAGCAATCTGGTCTAGTGGAAGGTGTCCCTGCCCATGGCAGAGGGTGGAATGAGATGAGCTTTAAGGTCCTTTCCAATCCAAACCAGTCTGTGATTCTATCTGTAGGGCCAAGATCCCAGTTGCAGAGGTTCTCTCTGACTGCTCAGGTGCCTTTCTTTTCAGAACTGCTTCTTTTGATAGTTCCTTATCAGTTTTTCCACCTTATCTTTTCCACTTAAGTTTTTGTTAATTTTGACAGCTGTCCAATGGAACCGAACAGAAACTATTATTTCAGCTACTTCAAGCTACTAACAGGAGCAAAAAAGCGAGCTGACAAAAGCTGGAATAGCTTCAGTCTCTTCCCAGAGCAAGAAGCTGTTGTGTCAATGAAACCACATTTCTTCTTTAACCTGCTTCTCATTTGTCTGCATCTTCCCCCGTTGCCTTCAGGAATGAGTCATTAATAGCTGCTATTCAGGAAAAAAGTGAGAACTCTTTCAGTCCATAATTCACCCTCACAATTCAAGCAGTGAGTCAGTTTTGAACCTTTTCATACTGCATCATCCCACAACCACCAAACCAGATGGAGTACTGGGTTTATAAAGATAATGCCAAATTCACTGTGAGCTGCTCAGATCCCCCTTTAAAATCCAGTGCAGGTCAATAGGGTTTCATCCCAGACCTCTAAGGTGGTGTCAGGTGCTTGGAGGTGCTGTTTCTCCTTCCTTGGTATATTTTTTTCCCAGTTATGAGCTTTGCCAGTGCCTCATCCTGCTGCACAGGGTGCTGTGAGCTGCCTAATCGAGCACCACGTGCCTGCAACCCACCAAACACGATGGAAATTCGTGCACAATTTAAATCTGACAGGCTTTTTTTTTTCCTCCACCGCAGATAAAAGTCTGTTGATTTGCCAACCCCAACTGTGAAACGTTCCCGCTGCCTGAACTGTTTTCCACACAACACTTGTTTTCTTTGTAAAAGCCTTTTTCTATTGATCTGAATTGACTTGTGCAGAAAAGCCTTGTGAGTTCGATGCAAATTGTTGCCGTGCACTTACCAGGAGCAGCAGAGCAACACAAAGGGATGTTTCTGTGTGGATGTGCAACACCCGTATTTCAAGACATGTCTCCCTGTATTGATATTTGGCCTGATCTCGCTCTCAGAGTATAAGCAAGCAGTCAATTAATGCATTTTTAAATGTTTGGAGGAGATGCTAAATCTAGAGCCCGAGGAGGGCACATGTTTGGGTACAGGAATGCTGAATCCGCGTGTTTTCCTGGATTGAGCTGAAATTGATCTCAATCTTTCAGCTGAGACAACGTCAACTTCTAGAATTTTATCCCAGCTCTGTGTCAGGGCTAGGGGGAAGCATAGAAACACAACCAGAAAGAGCAGCTTACTTAGTTTTTTAACCTACTGAAATAACCGGTTTTATGAAGTTTTTGGGCCTGATGTGCAGGTGCTCTACTAAAGAACAATGAATAGGTTTGGGGTAGGAAAAAATCTCGATTCTTGAATTATTTATCCATGAATAGTTTTGAGATGTAGGTCCCTGTTGTGGACAAGAGGCTGTCAGTGAACACACTGTTAGTGTGTTCATCTGCCATAGTAGGCGGGGTGAAGTTTTGTTTGCTTGAGGAAAGGATTTGGCACTTCATCCCTGTACATGTGGGTGCCACCTCAAAAAGGGAGAGTGAAAAACACAAGAGCAAGGCCTTTTGTAGGTAAACATTTGCCCTTTGGTTAGAGAAAGTATCCACAGAAAGTACTCCAAGTGTTTGTGATGAACCAGGTTGCACATTTCTGCTGGCAGAAATGCACATCACTGCAGCTTCTGTTCCCAAAATCTCCATGACTGGAGGAACTGCAGAAAATTCTTCCTGCACAGCTGTGCTGTTGACCCAAGCTCTGTCCAGCAACTCCCAGACAGACTTTCATAGAATCATAGAATGGTTTGGGTTGGAAGACATTTAGAGCTCATCCAGTCCCACTCCTTACAATGGGCAGGGACACCTTCCACTAGCCCAGGTTGCTCCAAGCCCTGTCCAACCTGGCCTTGGACACTTGGAATGGGGCAGCCACAGCTTCTCTGGGCACCCTGTGCCAGGGCCTCCCTACCCTCCCAGGGAAGAATTCCTTCCCAATATCCCATCTAACTCTGCCCTCTGTCACTGTGAAGCCATTCCCCCTTGTCCAGTACCTCCAGGCCCTTGTTCAAAGAGCCTCTCAAGCTCTTGGAGCCCCGTTAGGTAGTGGCCCCCTTTTAGCCTTCTTGTCTATGAAGGGGAGCTTGGGACCTGCTCAAAACTTGAGCTCTTCTCAACAGCAACATCACAGCCTGGCACACATAAAAATGGCTCTTCAGATGTAAAGTTATTCCTGAAATCCTGGCAAGTTTAGTGCTTCAGAAGCAAAAGATCCCACTGAAGTATTGTGGCTGAAAACCCACAGCAGAGGAACACAAAACAAATTTGTTAAGTCATAAATTCTTCTGGAGTAACTTTTGCACATCTTCAGGAATTGCAAAGGGCTGAGGAGCTGAGAGGAAATGAAAGAGTTAAAAAACAAACTACAAACCCTTCTGAGAGAAAAATTGTATTTCTTATTTACTCATATCATGCTAAAACTTCTTTTTCTTCTGTAAGGAATAATTGGTAGAAGTGGAAGTGTGATGTGTTTGTGCTGTCCCGGGTCCCAGCACCCTGCCTGTGGGAAGGGCTGGAATGGGAACATCCACCACCAGAGCAGAGCACAGCCTAATGAGTGCTGAGTGACAATGGCACTGCCACGGAAGGACATGTGACATGCACATGAATATCAAATGAATTCATCATAATCACTGCTATTTCCATGAATACCAAATGAACTTATAATAACTGAACTCCTGAAGAGTTACCATTTTGTGAGTAAAAAAGAAACCAACCAAAAAATGCCAACAGAAAGAACCAACAACAGAAATAGTGGGAAAAATGAACCTAATTGTATCTTGGAGAAGTGATATTTAAACAAAATGTTTGACAAAGTGAAATATTTTGAATCATACAATCATTTGTGCTGGGAAAGTCCTTTAAGACCATCCAGAGCAACCATCCCCCAGCACTGTCAAGGCCACACTAACCCATGTCCCCAAATGCCACATCCACATGGCTTTTACATCCCCCCAGGGATGGGGACTCCACCTTTTCCACTAGTTGATGATAGCTCTTGTCCATTTGTTTTGTAGTTTTTGTTTCATTCTTCATTTAAATTTCTAATTTTTTAATGCTATATACCAGCTAAAAAGAATGTAGAATTATTTATTTGTTTAACATACAATCTCAGTTAAGAGTAGGGTTTTTTGCAAGTAAATATCCCTGCTGTAAAAGGACAACTCAGATAGCACTCTAGGAGTTTATAAACTAATAAACTCCATATATATGTATATATGAATTTTATTAGTTTATAATAGCATAGTTCATATATAGCATCTTATAGATGGGTCTTAACTTCCTGAAGCAGAGAAACTCTGGTTTCTAGTCAAACATTTCCTCCACTAAAACTTCAGAAAACTGGACTTGTGAGGTGTGTTTACTTGTGATAGAATTATACACCACAGATTGAAACACCATAAAATGTGTAAGGAATTGTTTGCTGTGGCTAGAATCCTCCTTCCCTGCTCAGATGCTGAAATCTGGGGACACTCTGTGCCCCTCCTGCTCAGTGGGAAGCTCAACCCTCTCTATCTGTGGTTCCCAGCCTGGTCTGTGCTCGCTTTTCACTGTATGAGGAAGGTTGTGACTGTGTTGTTGGTGTTGGAATCCCCCAGTTTATCTGTGTGAAGATGTGTGATGTGGCATCAGACAGGGTAAATGGGCTTTGACTTAGTGACCTTTGATATGGAAGAGAAAAGCAAATGACTGTCGTTTCTTGCCTTGCAGGAGCAGCTCCTGAAATACCAATTAAAAGCTGTAATGGGAGCTCAGGATGGATCTGTACCATAAGACACTTCTAGGGCAGGCAGGAGGGTTGCAATAATAATAATATCAAGTACATTTCCTTATTTAACTTTGTTTTTTTATTGTGTTCAGCCCGCAGCTGATTTTTTTTAATTTTTTTTTTTTTTACCTTGTAACATAGTCCCTAATTGAGACACATGAAGCTCATAAGAGGCTTTAGACAAGATTCAGCTCACCACAAAAGTCATTATCTCATTTTCATTTATTAACATGATATTTCCAATGGATTAACGAGGGTTTCCCTTTTGTTGCCTCTGTTATGGCAGTAGCCCTAAAGGGGCTGTTGCGTTTCTCCATCTCAAGTGACTTCTTACTCACATTAGATTACAGTAATGTACGTGTTCCAGGAATGACATTTATTCTACTTCTTGAATTAAAATTCCCTGTTTGAAGTAGCTATAATTGCTGGAAATAGGATAAATTGGACTTGAGTGTTGATTTTAGCAATGAGCCGGTATCAAAATAGCTGCTGCTAGAACCGGGCATGGAAAAATACTCTCCCCTAATTTCAGGTGTCTGATCCCTTTGTATTTCTGGAATCTGCATATTATGATGCAGAACTGGTAATTTCAATTTTCTGAGGAAGCCAGAGGTTGTCCTAAGGAACTGCTCCCTGTGTTTTCCACGGCACTCACACAGTTATTTTTCGACCATCAGTGGTCCTGCCATTCCATGAGGCTGCAAAATAACAGTGAAAATTTTGGTTAAGCAGGAAAAGCGCCGATGGGATGCCCTGCCAGGCGTGTTGCAGCAGGATGTAGTGGTGAACCCCAGCACAGGGAGCTGTGTTATTTTCCAATCCTGTTTTCCAGCTCTGCTCACTGCTCCCCAGTTCCTGCTCCTCTCCCAGAAGGCTGCCTGAGCAGCATTACAGCGAGGACCTGCAGAGAGCCTGTCTGCTCCAGGCACTGTCTGATCTTGTCTGACATAATTTAAACCTATGCTTCCTGCTTTAGTTTTACATTTTCCAGGGCCTGAAAGGTTCAGTGGGAAACAAAACTCACCAAAGAAAAATAGAGAACAGGGGATTTAAATCAGTGCAGTCTATTGCTGCTTCATCTTACCTGATATAAAGATGGTGTTGGGTGCCTGCCATTAGGTTTGATATAAAATCAAGACCTTAATTATTTGTGGGTGTCAGATTTCTTCTGTCCTGTCCCTTCAGAGGTCTCAGCCCTAAAGGAGGAGAGTTTAAACCTGGCATTTAAGAGGAAAAATGTGTCTGCTTCAGCCAAGCCTCTCCAGGGCAGCTGGATTTAGTGCTGTTCCTCACCTCTGCTGTGTCCAGACCCACTGTTGCCTGCCTGGAGGTGCACAAGGAGGGGAGTTAGCACAGAGTGATGGTGTGTTCCTTCTGGATCAGCTTTAATAAGCCTAAGGATATGAAAATCTGGAAAATCAACTGTGGAGCTAGGAAGAAGAATTCTTCATGCCTTGTCTTCTGGGGAAAAAAGTATCAGGGATATTTAATCCAGGAAGCTCCATCTTATGTCAAGTTTAGAATCATAACTTACAGTGCTTTACAAAAACTCTTACAGTCACTAGCAGGTTTTAACATGAATTTGTAAACTGAAGCAGCTTTTGCTGATGTATTTTGGAATTTCTTTTTCACTCTGTATCCTAAAAGGTGCTTTGGGCTTTATTTGTTAAATCAAGTCTTGGGAAGGGGGGTGGCAGCAGGTGCAGCAATTCCTGTGCTGACAGTGAGTGGAGAAGCTCCTTTGTGGGATCTCCTCTCTTTTTGGGTGTCACAACTGTGATCATGTAAAGGAAAGCTTCAGGTGGGCCTTTAAAGGATGGGCTTAAACTTTTCCAGGGGTGAGGGCAGGGAAAATGCTTTTAAAAATATGACATCCATATAAAATATGCCTTTTTCATTCTCCATGATTTTTCTAGAGAATATTCTGCTTAATGTAATAATGAAGCTCATGTAGGGCAAATGGCCTTACACTGATGGGTGCAGGGACCTGTTAAGAAACACAAAAAACCCTGGAGTGACCCCAGAACCCTCTGCCTGGGATTCAAGCATTGTCACCAAGTGTCACCAAGTGTTCAGCTCTGCCTCTGTCAGCCCCTTCTTGTAGTTTGTATTTCACAGCAGGGTTCAGAAAGGTTGGTGTATGTTCACTAGAGCCTGACCAGAAAGGGTGTTCAGAGTGTGTTCTTCCTTAATTTGAAAAAAAAAAAAAAAAAAAAGCAAAAATAAATAGTACGAACAGTTGGAATAAAACCTGAGTTTTGGGTAAATTCCAATAATGTGTTTTTCATTGCATGAGACGTGACGCCTGTCAACACTTACTAGTCAGATTTGCCTCTTTTTTACGTTTCTTAAACAACTCCCCCCCCAATTTTTTGTAGCAGAGAGGAGTGTCCTGCATATCATGCTTCCATCTCCATACTGTAATTATTAATACAGGGTAGGGAGAGGTCACCTATGTTTTTTGGCAACAGTTATGTTCCCATGTATAAATCATGATAAAGTGCTATTACTCTGTAGGGTACACTGATGTTTTCAATTTACCCTGTGTAGAATATATTTTTTTTCTTTCTCCCTTAAAAAAAGAGGGGAAAAAAAAGCGCCTTTTGTTCCTATCACATAGATAAACTCATAGATTTCCCAAGCAATAAAAATAATATTAATAAAAATGAGGCATTGTTACAAAGTAGGTCCTAACTATGCAGCCTAATGTTTCAGTAAGTCTGTGGTGCACATCCTTTTATAGCCAATTAAGGGGATGTTTTATTTCCCTCATTAAAAGTGCAGCCCACAGTCACCATGTTGAATCAAATAAGTACGAGTTTGCACATCCTGTGCTCAACCTTTCCTCGAGGCACAGTAGCATTTGTCATCTTTATAATAAAGCTTTCCAATTTTTCTGATTAATATTTAAAAGAAATAACATGACCTGAGGAATACATATATATATATAACATCCTTGTATGAAGGCAATCCGTGCTCCCTGGTTTAAGGCTAACGTGCCATTAGATCACTTTGTGTTCTGCCTCCTTCTAAGACCTATTTTCCGGTGTTTATGTGCAGCAGGAGTCTCTTTGTGCTCCTTGCTTTTTCCCAGATGACAGAGGGAGATCTCACTGGCATTTCAGTGGTCGCCAGGATGCTCCTGGTCTTCAGCATTGCCACGTGGAAGTCGAGGGATGGTCCTCCAGGGATTGTCCTCTGAGCAATTACCGAGTCGTTATGGTTCCCTGAGCAAGTGGTTTCTGAATCAAGCTCCTTGCAGCTTTCTAGCAGAGCAAATATGGGCTGGAGTGCTGTGGAAAGGTGAGGTTCTGCCCCTTCATTCAGCTACCAAAACCTGGGCAGTGGTGGGGACAGAAGGTTCATTGGGTCCCTCTCTTCTGGTTCGCGTGGCAATTCGCTCGTGTCACCGTTGTGCTTGTCTTTGGTGGAGGTGACCTGGAAAAGTGTGGCTTCAGCTTGTAAAGGCACAACGTCCCCTCAGTCCCTGACTCCTGAGGGTCTCCAGCTGGTACAGCTTTACTGAGCTCAAACAGCTTCATGGTTGAGAAAGTAGGTATTTGTGTTAGAAACAGGGATTTCTGTAGGTTACAGAAAACATTAATATATACCTAAATTTATTTGTTATAATTATCATTTTTGAAACACATACATGAGCTTTTGTTGGCAGTGTAATGCATCAATGTACTAAACAAGGGCAAACAATGAGTAGGCTGAGATTTGACAGCAGAGGTGTTAGAAACTCTTTCCTCTTGTGCAGTCCTCGGAGTACATTAATTCTCTGGTCTTCCCCCCTCCCCATGTTGTCTCTCATTTATTTTTTTTCATTTTGCCCCCCAGTAATAATTGGAGACAAACGGAAGAAAATAAGGAGTGCTGAGATCAGTGTTGGTATTTTATATTGGCACCCATCACTAAAACCCCTCAGGTTCTTCAAACCATTACAAGCAATCACAGCTAGAATAACAAAATATAAGCCTTTAAACTTAAAGGCTCGATTATTCAGGGCTCTCTGTAAATTACAGACAAAGCTAACAAATTTCATACATTAGTCATGGTAAAAAATATTAAATTCCATGGTTTGTCACAGATTAATAGGAAAAAAAGATTAAAATGGCAAGTCGTGTAAGTAATTTAAACAAATGGTCGTCAGAGATTCTGCATGTTTGGTGAAGAATTAAATAAGTGAATATCAGCAGCTGAACTTCTTGTGGAGGAGCCAAACCCCTTTTGGAAATGCTGGGGCTCCTTTTGAAGATGTTTTGCTCGATCCTGTAACACATTCAAACCAGCTGTCACACAAAGAAAGAGAATTCACCACGCAGTGTTGCTTGTGTTTGTCCTAATCCATCTCCACCAGTCAAACACTCGCTGTGGAGCGAAAAAAGGGGAAAACCTCCTGTGGACCAAAACTTGGAAGATGCAGAGAATTCCAAGATTAATACTGAAGGCTGGAGTGCTTGTTGGAGGGGCTGATAATGCTGTGCACCACCAAGCCATCATCCCTTTAAGTAGCTCCAAGAAATAATTGTGAAATGTTCTTTGTGGTGTGCTGGCACTTGGGCACAGTGGCAGCAGAGCCAAAGGGATCCCCATGCCTGCTTGGGAATGGGGTGGGACCCACGAGGCAGGGAACTACACATGGATTTGTGTGCAGGGGACAGTGCAACCGCTATCTGTGACATGGAGCTGTCCCTGATGACCCAACTTCTGCTGAAAAAGCATCCTCCAAATCCCCCTGTTAAGGAGGATAACAGCAATCAGGATGGATTTTGCGAGACTGAGCCATGTGTGCACTCAGTCTGTGACAATTTCTAAAAGTTATTTGTCCTTTACTTTTCTATTTATTTATTTATTTATTCTGTGTGTTGGGGAGATGATGAAAATCTTCCTTCCTTCTGATCTCCTGGAGGTAACAGTGGGATATCAAGAACAGAACCTCACCCTACCCACCATTGCAGCCCAGTTCAACATGCTTTTGAATTTTTTTTTCCACTCTTCACTTCTTCAACCCTTGTTTATTGATAGGCACACAGAAGAGAAATCAAAGCTGATAGCAAGGGAACCAAATATTTGTTTTCTGGATTTCCCTTCTCTTTCACTCCCTGTTATGGTTCTTCCAATTTACATCTCTCCAAAGACATGGGTGTGGTGCCACAGACAGGCTACTACTGTAATTTACTGGTTTTAAGTCTACCAGTGGCTTGTTGGCTCTTGCTCCAACATCCATGGCACAATGTGTGGCCAGAACTGGCATTTGCACAGGAGAACAGCTCAGGCCAAACTGGCTTTGCTGCAGGGATGTCTTTGCCCATTTTCTTAAGCTGGCATTGAGGAGTGAGCTCTGTCTTTACGTGGCATCACAGCAGCTCTGGGAGTGCCTGCTTTGAAATGAGTTCAGGCAGAGCAATGCCCAGGGGTCACTGGTTTTAGTGTTTTCAGTAAATCTCCATTTCACTCAACACGATTTTCATAAAATTCTTAGTGAGTGAACAGCAATCAGAGGGTCAGCAAACATCCAGCCTTTATGGTTTTCCTCTTTTAATGTAAAGATTCACAGATTTCCTCATAACTTTCAGGAACCTTATCTTATGTATGTTTGTTCAGCATAAAATCTGCTGGTGGGCAAGTTGTCCTCTCCCATATCCATGCATCTGCTGGGATGAAGATGCTCCAGGGACTCTCTCCACTGGTAAAATTAATTGAACCAGCATTTGGGATCTGCTTTTCCCACAACATCTCCATCCTGACTAGAGTCAGGAAGCCCCAGTCATCCCCTATGGGAACTCCCTTGCAGGAAAATTCCCAGCACAGCTTCTCAATGAAGGGAGGTTGAGTGTCTTCTGATATATCTTGGATAAGCATCTGCTTGTGATATTCATCCAAAAACTGGAAATATTAGGCTTGCTCCACATTAATTCATTTCGGCAGCTGCCCCAGCAACAGTTTGTGTCCCAGTCCTGATAATTAACTTTGGTTGACCTGAGAGGTTGTCTCTGACCTAGATTTAGAGTCAGGCTTAGATCTTCAGTGAAAGACCCCAGGATTCATGCTTGACATCACCAAATTGTCACACAAACCCCAATACTGTTAACTTTGCTGATGGTTTCACAGACTTTTGCAACAGCAGGATATTCATCTGTTGGGTCCTTGGCCCAGTTTGAAGCCTGATACAGGGACAAGCCCTCTTGCCACCCTTGGTGTATCTGTACGGGTGTTTGGTTTAAACTTCTGATGTAGCAGGAGGATCTGGGACCACCAAGAATGGTGACTTCATATCCAACCTAACAGCTTTTCACTGTACTCAAAGATGTTAGTGCAGGTTTGCATCTTGCTTTCCCTCTCCTTGCCAGAGGCAACCTTATGCTTTCCTTTTCCCATTCCCTGTTCATTCTGGCTCATTCCTGGGTTCATTCATTTAATAGGTTTCATTCCTATTTAACACACACATTGGGAAGAAAAGAAAAATGTTCACTGAGACAAAAACCACTGTCCTTCATCCGAACATCCCTGTCTGGCTCCGCTGCACCCACCTCCTCCAGCTCCTCCCTGCCCCCAGCTTTTCCAAACCTGCTGGGTGGCTTCAAACAGTCTCCTTGTATCCATCCCATGTTTAAAGGCTTCTCTGAAAATAGGTGAACTCCTCTAGCTAGTAACCTGCTGGAGGAGCCTGTCAAGGGCTGGCTGTTCACACTTCAGTCTCCGCAAGAATCAAAGTAAAACGAGGAGACTCTCACAGAAAAGGGTTACAGAGAGTTTCACGTATTTTGCAGCCTTTTCATGGCTTAAATTACACTTCCCCTTGTTCTAGTTTTAAAAGGCAGAACAGAAAAGTTAATTTTAACACTGAAAAATGAAGGCTCTTCAATTATTTATAACATTAAAATGTACAAATGTTTGATCAATGAACTTGAAAAAAACATGCAACTACAAAACCCATTTCACAGTGTTCTAAAGTTCATGTGGCAGAGATAGAGAAGTGAAATGATTATTAACAGACGAAGAGCAGCATTTTAATAACATTCGAGCTGTAATAATGAGGCTGACAAAAGCAAGGGAATTCAAAGCCAACGCTGATCTGATGCTCCCTCCTTAACACATAGACTATGTGTAATTTTGTGGAATGTTGAGGTATTGTAAGAAAATTGCTCTCGTGCCAGAGACCCCTCGGTGTGGTGCCCAGTGGGGTGGCAGCAGGATGAGGTACCTTTTGTTTTAGAACTTTATTATTTTATACTGGAGTGTTTTGAGTAAATACACAGCTCTGTCTTCATCTTTTTTTTTTTCTTCAAGCTTTACCATTAATAATAGTGGAAACGTTTTGTTTTTGGGTTTTTTTCTCTCTTAAAAACACTGAAATAGGACATTTCCCATGAAGCAGCACCAGGTGAGCCCAGCGTGCCAAGTAATGGTTTGTAGAGGGGTATAGATTCCTGTTTCACCAAACAACATTGGCCATGTATTGGGATGAGCCTCGTGACACCCAAAATGCAGGGAGCCTTCAAATCAAGGAATCACAGAATGGCTTGGTTGGAAGGGACCTTAAAGATTATCCAGTTCCAGTGCCTTGCCATTGGCAGGGACACCTTCCACTATCCCAGGTTGCTCCAAACCCTGTCCAACGTGGCCTTGGACACTTCCAGGGATGGGGCAGACACACCTTCCCTGGGCAACCTGTGCCAGGGCCTCACCACTCTCAGAGCCAAGAATTCCTTCCCACTATCTAAGCTAAATTTCCCTTCTTTCAGTTTGAACCCAAATCATCCTGTGCTCCTGCAAATCATGGTGTAGGTTTAGAGGTTATAGTGAGCATGAGGCTTGTCCACAGCAGTCCACATAGCCTTGCATTTGGGCAATAAATTGTCTCAAAGTTACTCCAGATTAATTGCCTCTCAGTGCCTTTACCCTGGGGTCTGTTCTCCAAGGGCTTGACAGCTGGAAGGGCTGGTGGTGTCCTTCCTTCAGGCTAAAAGGATATTTTTGTTGGACAGGTACACAGGTTTTTGTACAAAAAGAAGTTTATTTTCTAAATACCACCCCCTTTCCAGGAAACAAACATGATGTGATCAGCCAACTGCACAATTGCAATAAATCCCATTTGTTCAGTGTTTTTCTGAGATAAATGGTTATTCTTTTGGATACTAAGATGCCTCTTCTGTAACAGCAAACTGAAAACTCCCTGTTTTTACTGTATTAACTGTGATGTTTATAAGCAAAATGCATTTCTGAATTGGAAGGGGCACTTGGACACTAGATACAGAGTGTAAGGCAAGGCAAAGGGTTTATTGCACTGAAACTTATATTTATGTCCTTGTGAGGGTAAGAAAATTATATTTAGAAGGTGGAAATCCTTGTCCTTGGTTTGTTAGAGGTAAGGAAGAGCTCCCTTTGCTCTGCCAGCACAGCAAGGGACCCCCACGGCTCTTCCCTTCCCCAGCCTGACTCGGGAGGGTGAATCCTGAGGTGGGAGAGCTCAGAGGGAGCTTTTCTGATTTTGGGGCTTTTCCCTTGCCTTAAAGGAGATGATTTAGGAGAGAGTGTCCAAGTTCACCCCGTTGGTGAGCAGGTGACCAACCCAAGGTGTAGTAGGAGGTCACTGTGGGGTAGTCACTGCCCCCATCCACTGAGGGACCAGCTGCCCTTTCCTGAGCTGCTGCCTGAAAAACAAGAGCCCAACCTTCATGTCTTGGTCCTGCAGCTTCTAATTATGCCCTGCACAAGGCCTTAGATGTGAAGTCTGCTGCAGAAGCAGGACGGTGACGACGATGAAAGGGAGCAACATCAAAAGTGTCAGGAAGAGGAGAAGGCAACGCCATATCAGTGTTGAAGCCACATGCATATTCCAATTTGCTATGTGACTGTGTTACTAATTTGGAGGGGGAAAGAAATCCGATTACAGGCAGAATGGAATCCCAAACGGTGCCTCAGGAACGTGCAACTGAAGAGTTGCTTAACAGGGGAGTCATGAGCAATTGAATCTACTCTTAACACACAACTAAAGTATAATTAGGGCTCATTAGGTGGGGCTGCTAGATCTCAGGTCTGCAGTCACCATTGACAGGGAGGAAATAAGGCCACAGCACTTACCCTTTCCTCTTCATTCTCAGCCAAAGCGTAAGTACTTTTCTTACACATCCCTGTCTGAGAAGGTGGATTGTGGGTTTTTTGCTCTGGTGTTGCAATATTGTTAAAATTACAAAATTGGTCTGGAGGGGGAGAAAAGGAATTTAAAAAAAAAAAGTTGCAAAAATTCTATTAATAAAATTTAGTAGATTAATAAGTCTTAGTGTTACATATAAAAATTGGCATTAAATATTTAGAAATTCTATTAATAAAATACTAGATTAATAAAGCCTAATATTAAATATAAAAAATTAATTGGGTGCAGCTCGTCAACTTTGCAGTGTTAAAACCACAGAGAGAGTCCTGCCAGGCCTTACTTGGGTAAAGTGTCATGACCATGACCAGGTGATAGAGGTGTAAGGAGAGGAGGTTTAGAGCTGAGATGACTGACCAGGCACAGCCTGCCTGGGAATAAGCAGGAATATGGGCTGATCAAGCATAGCTGAACCCTGGGAAGATCTGACTGTTGGTCTCTGCCAACCAACTAAAACAGACCATGACCTGATGCAAGCTGGGAACAAGGGCAATTCCTGATTTGCAAGTTTGGAGATCTATGGGAAAATTGGTGTATCCTGATTATTTGGAAATGAGCTGCCACACCTGCAGTGTTAGTATGAATTAATTTTGCCCCTGGATAGCAAAGGTATGGTCAGACTTTATGTATTGAGGGGCATGGATCCTTTGCCAACATCAGCATTTTTGTCTTGCCTCTTGCAGTATGTGGTGATGCTGGAGAGATGCAGCATCAGCCATGATTGTGCTTAGACTGGAATAAATTATGGGATTTAGGTGTGAAAACATTTAAAATGGCAAAAATATATGGGGAAGAGGAGGAGTTGTCCAAAATTATCAAAAATAAGGAAAATCTTTTCAAACCTTTCTTAATTATGTGGCTTTTTGTATCAGAGGTGTTCCCAATTTCTTCTTCTAGGACAATATAACTCCCATTGGATGCTTTCAGAGGTTTTTGCCCAGAGTTAGAAAAATCAGTACTTTTTACCTCTGTTCAGCGTTTACAACAGACGGTAAAAGCGTGTTTAAATTAGTATAAAATATTAAAATTAATATTCATTGACTTTTATGTTTCATTATCATTAGAAATTAAGTTTATTCCTGGGTAAACAGTTTACAGCAAGTAATAAATATTTTCTGTTGACCTATTAACTGGTTTAATACATCATGAAGTTATTGACAGTTGCAGTAAAATTTATAAACAGCTATTAAACCTTTTAACATACTAGATGTGTCTAAGTCTCTATAACATGGAGAAATGATTTTTTTAAAGATAATCTTCTCCTGATATTAAATTCCTCCAAGATTTTAATATATTGTCAAAGTTTATGGGTCATAAAATAAACCTAGAGCTTACAAAAAATTTACACAAGGATATTATTTAAGAAAAAGGACATGTAAGTTTTAGTACAGTAAGAATGATGATATAAGCCACTGAAACATATAAAAGTACATACCAAATACTATGTTAAAATAACATTAAATGTCTTGTATAAATCCGCAAGTCAAGGTTTCAGGGTTTTTACAGCACCTGACTCTCTTATTATTGTGTCTAGATAATGACACCCTCACGGTGCAGCACTTAGAAAAGCTCATTTTTGATAGATGTAAAAGCATGAAATAACGATAGACCAAGAAATCCTAATTTTGAATTCCCTGATAATGTAAGGTTAGGGCCCACACTTGGTGGGCCTGATTCAACAATGTATTACTCTATCTTGAGCCTGATGTAAATCATTTAAAATCAATAAAAATGGGTCAGCTGGCTGGTGTAAATTGGCCTGCCTTCATTACAGGCCATGGATGGATGCCAGTTTACACCAGCTGAGAAATTGGCCGGGTGCAGTTATATCTGTGTAAAGCTGTCAGGACTCAGTGATTCATCAGGAACTGCACATTTATGATGGCTTTTCTCCGTTTCCTTTCTATATATATACGTATTTAAAAGTTGGGTGGTTCGACACTGCCCTTGAAATAAGAGTGATGTCTCCTCTCCTAATCCACATTCAATGGAAACATCACATTTCTCTTATTAGCAGGCATTAGAGACTGGATGGAGAAGTGTCTGAGCACACATGTTGCTGTGAGATAGGGGAAATTGCAGTGCTCCAGCTGAAGGAGCTTCCAGGTTCCTCTAAACAGACAATATCCAAGGTAGGGCTGCACCAGGAGGGTCCCCTTCCCTACTGTCACATGTGCCCAGAAGCAGCAAATAGATAAAACTACATCCCAAGAGCCAGAGGAGCAGTGTGAACACTTTGGGAAACAGAAAATAAAATACTGGAACTGGTTTCCAAAAGAGGTGGTAGATGCTCCATCCCTGGAAGTGTTCAAGGCCTGTTTGGATGGGGTTTGGAGCAACCTGGTCTAGTGGAATGTGTCCCTGCCCATGGCAGGGGGTGGAACAGGATGGTCTTTAAGGTTCCTTCCAGCTCAACCCAGTCTATAATTCCATGTTCTCACATTTGCTTTACATCACGTGTGTGTCCCAAGGTTAAGCTGAGGAGACCCTGTTGCCAGCTCTGGTGCTGCTGCCCTGCCTAAGGTAGGGACACAGCCCTCACCTGGAGCCCCATGGCACACCACAGCTCTCCTTGCCATCAGTCTTCTCCTCCCAGTTTTCTGAAGCTAATGATGTTCTCCATAACTGTAGGCCCACAGCTGAAGAACTCCTGAAGATGGAGAAGAAAAAGGGGGAATCATTTCAATTTCCATTTATCTCCTTCAGAACAAATATCCTAAGAAATGAGGAAACAGTGGAGAAGCACAGTATTCATAGTTGCAATCAAGAGCATGACCATAATGAAATAACTCAGAGAAGCCACTCTGCTTCTCTTTTGATGTCATCTCACCCATGTATTTTGAGTGTCCCACCTTGACTGAGGGTGTCCCAGACCCCTCAGCAGAACAGAGCACACACTCCAGTTTAACTGAGGTCCTGCAGGACAATCCCCTAACACTAAAAGTATCAAAACCAACAGCATTACTTTGGTTTTATGATTTTTTTGTGAGCTGAGGCTGTGCCTCGTGGGCTTTCTACCCCACAGCCAGGCTCCTCATGGATCCTCTCCTGGAGGGCCAGAGACACCCGGGTCCCAGGAGCTTGGTGGGGCTGGAATCAGAGCTGGCTTGCCTTGTGCAAGCATGGATTATAACTGGCGTGACTTTGTGGTTTCCTATCTCAGCTTTGAAATATAGTAAACTCACAAAAGCTACGGTAGAGTTCAGAACAAACACAGGGGGTATGTTTAGTTATTTGTTTTTGTAGTAAAATAAAATATTTATTATACACAGACACCTACTGTGAACAGAGGGTAAGGCCACTGTGTTTTATCTCTAGGGTGTCATGTTTGACTTCCATTAGGGATGTATTATAGACCTGTGGGTTTTCATGAATTCAGAAAGTCCACTTTGAACACTGATTTCAAAGCCTACAGGGGGTGTGAGGAATGCAAGAACACTGCTTCGGAGGAAGGAACCTGTTGCATCTAACAAACACCTTGCATTTGATAAGTCAGAGTTGAGGCTGGCTAGAAAGGAGCTCTTATTTTTAATTTTATTTTTTTTTAATGCCTTAGCATGGTTTTAAAGGAAGATTTCCTATTGTTTGCTTTGCAACTTTAGCTCATCTAAAGGCTCAAGGTGAAGACAATGAATGAGTTCCTGAAAAATGCACCATTACATCAGCATACTTTTCCCATTTTACCCTAATTCTCTCCCAATGAATCATATGGGAGGAGAAAATGACCTCAATGATGAGGTGGATACTGATGTATCTCCATAAGTGCCTCAGATTAATGATTCTGTCCAAAACTCTCAGTATCACTTGTGGGTGATGCATGGAGGGGCCGTCAGCAGCATGTGGTGCTGCAGGAGCAGAGTCTGCCAGCCTTGTGCCCCTCACATCACCCCCATGGTGGGCACCAAAGGGGTGGCCATGAGAAACATCTCATAATGCTCAGCACCATTCTGACCAGGGCACCTGAGCAGCCTTTGGGATCATCAGGCCCACATTCATGGGAGGTGGGAGCAGATCCATGTTCTCAGAGCACTAGAAGTGATGTGGGGCTGTTGTCTCAGCCCAGTGGAGGGGTTGGAGACAGCACTGGGAAGGTGGAGAGGATGCCAAAGGAATCTGCTGTAAAAGCATGAAACCTTCAGATGTGATTTTTCTTCACCATGAGACTTTTTCTTTCTGTCCAATCTTGTCTGTGGCTGGACAGTCAGGGAGGGGTGTGTTTCTTCTCTTCAAATCCACGTATCTCACCTTAAACAAGGCAATAATGCTGCATGTGAAATGAAAACACCTCAGGGAGAGCAATCAGTATCTCACTCTGCAGATGATGCCAACAAAGGCATTTCTGTTTTGCCACAGCCACCAAATTTAAAAAAAACAAAAACAAAAACAAAAACTGAGAAGACTTGACTTTGTAAAACCAGTGCAGAAATCCCCATTGGAGCTGTTTTGATTTACCTCCTCCAGACAATGAGTACTGGTATATTTTCAATGTTCATTCACTTTATCCATGTTCTTCCTTCTGTTTATTGCTGGCTGTGGAGGGAATGCACATGGATTTGTTTCCATAATGATTTCATGGAGAGGTCAGAACCCACTGAATCCAGATAAGTGCAGGAGCCAGAGGGGTCCTTCCAGTCATTGAAAAAGATTTGGCTCTGCTGACTTTTGCACGGTGGGAAGGTCAATGCAAGAAGTTCCTAGTGCCTATTAGTCTGAGCATAACTGGGGCTGGAAAATGTGTGGTAACAGAAAGCAAGTCTAGAAATAGTCTTGCTAGTGCTAAATTCTGCTACTAGCAAGGCTTCTGCTACTAATTATCCCTTCAGTTCTACTCTACTGATACTTTTTTGACTCAGGGTAACGTATTTACAAGGACTTGATTCCCATTTTTCAGTAGATAACAGTGTTTATATGCTTAATCCTGTTCAGCACAACATTTAAAATACCCTTAAAGCCAACTGGGATAGACTCTTGTATAACAGCTCTTTGGTAAAGTAACATATAGACAGAATTATTTACCTGTATCCAAATGAAATTTCAGTGGAAATGAAAAAGCAGTTGAATTAGACAGCCTGTAAATAGTCCCTTTCTTTTGTTTTGCTTGGTTTTGTTTTGGTTTTCCTGGGGATTTCACATCAAGGATGAAAGCTGCTGCTATTACACTCAGTAGTAAAATTCCTGTTGGCCTTGTGGAAGCCAAAGGTTCACCTCATTCCTGCAAACTGCTTCACATATAGTTTTGGCAGGGTGACCTCACCTTTGGAAACCACTTTGGGTCCTACTACACATTAATGGGATTTTCACCCTATGTCCAAGGTTGTTCTGAGAGTACAGCACTCTTCCCAGGTCCCACACACCCCACTAGCACCCGGGGTTAGCAGCAATAGTCATGGACAGTAAGTCCTGACTTGGTTATGTGCTTCCCGTTCCACTTGAATTCAACCATTAAATCTGAACTTCCAGTTCAAATTAAATATGTCATGACCAATGTCAGATATATGGACAACTTCAGAGTGGAATAACCCAAGGCAATCTGCTCTGATCGTATCATGCCTTAAGTCTCAGACTAAATCCAGGGGGAATTTAATAAAATAGCTCAGTCAAGCATTGATCTTTCCTGATGTTTTTTTCTTCCTTTCTAATGGCCTTCTTACACACATTGCCCTCACCTCCCTCTTGGAAAACAACACTGTAACATAGAGGAATAACCCAAAATATTTCAGCACTGCAGCTATTGTACCTTTGCTATTGACCTCCCTTCCAGTCTCTCATCAGATGAAACTGTTCTTGGTTGACAATATTAAATCATTCTGCTTCTCTCCCTCTCTGCCAATGTGCTGCTCTCTGTAACATTTGGTACATAAAGTGTGTAAAGTATTGTAATATGGGACGGCAGTGCTGCAGGAAAAACTGTGTTGAGCTCTTGTCCAGAGCATTTGTAAGCAGAGCCTGGACACCCTGTTAGAGGAGGTTGTACAGCTCCATTTGTCCATCCCTGGCATGGTGGTGGAAGGCCCAGATCAGCACATCCTGATCAGTGGGTGTTGCTCAGACGTGAAATTGAGGTGTCCCATTGGAAATGAGAGACTGGAAGTGCATCACAGGGGACAAGGGAACAGCTTTAAGGTGCAAGTCCTGTGGATGCTCAGACAATGGGACATGAGCATATAAGGGACTCCTAAAAGTGATAGGGTTTCTATCTCTTTAGGATGTAATATTATATCTAGTTGGATATTATAAGTTCATATAGTTCATAAATTCATGTATTACAATCCATATTATATCTTCATGTAGCAACAAGATGAGGGGAATGGCCTTGATCTGAAGGAGGGAAGGTTTCAGTTAGAGATTAGGAAGAAATTCTTCCCTGTGAGGGTGGTGAGGCCGTGGCACAGGTTGCCCAAAGAAGCTGTGGCTGCCCCTGGATCCCTGGAAGTGTCCCGGGCCAGGTTGGGTGGAGCTGGGAGCAACCTGGGATAGTGGAAGGTGTCCCTGCCCATGGCAGGAGGTTTGGAATGAGAGGAGCTCTAAGGTCCCTTAAAATCCAAATCATTCTAGAATTCTGTAACATACTCTCTGGTAGAATATAATACATATCAGACTTAAAAATAATTAATTTTTATTTTATTAATCAAGCATTCTATTTAAATAGAATAAAATACTGTAAGCAATATTATTAGATGGGGCAGAAATTGCAGTCAACTTCACTGTGAAAATCTCTGGGGAGTGTGTCATCATTGCTGCTGTAGTGCATGAGCTGTTGTCACTTATTACATTGCTTTGAAATAGTAGTTTTTGTGAGATGCTGGAGGAGGGTATCAAAGTGTTGCTACCTCTGGACTAACCAGGTGTTCCCAGCGATAAGCAGTAAGTACAGACCTGGGTTTGGGACTGTGGGGCAGTCAGTTGACAGTGAAGGTCTTTGCTTTACTTTAGAGTCAGTGGCAAAAATATGTCTAACTGCATTGATGGTTGAGCTCAACATTTACATAACATCCAGAAAAGAGAACGTTACATTATATGACTTTGCTCTAATAATGAGTCCTTGGGTAAGGTCCCTCTTTGATTTGAAACCCTTCCAGGATTTGGAGGAGTTTCAAATAAAATTAAAAGAAAAACAAAGCTCAGGCTCCTGAGATTGCTCAACTACATCATGAAGAGTGAGTGTGAGGGTATGTTTTGTCTCTAAAGAAAATATCAGAGCCTATAGTAGTCAAGATAGTTTATAAGCATGAACATAATTTTGAGTAGCCCCAGCTTCGGTTTACCGTGACCTCTGCAACTCAACTCTTAATAAAAAGGTAAAAAAATATTCCCTTAATGCCAGCTCTACACCAGGAAAGATACTGAAACTCAGCAGATTGGAAAATCACAGGCATGGCTTGTTTCTCATAATGATGCTGATTGACCTTTTTTCATTTTATTTTATTAATTATAAAATACAAGTTTTTTTCAGGAATCTGAGAAAATTCCTCTCCTTTTCCAAAAGATGCAGTGCATACACACATCAGGAAACTCAGGCAGACAGAATATAGGGAGCCTTTTATTCAATGATTGAAAGCTTTCCTTTGTTTCATTTCTCTCTAAGTTTTAACTCTTGCACGTGTCTTCCCTTGCTGCAAACTTGTTAAAGCACAATCTGATTTTGTATTTCCACAGAGACAAAATGTTCCTGCTCTTTCTCTCCACACTGGCCCTTTCACAGAGCTCTCCTTACCATTTGATCAGCAGCACAAGCTTCCCTTTATCCTGCCCATGCTACCAGGTATGGTCAGAGGTTTTGGGAAGAGGAAGGGAATGATATTTTGGAGTATGGATGGTTTGTGTGCCACTGGCCATGCCCTGGCTTCCTGCCCCGTCCTGTCCCACCTCAGTTGTCATCCTAGTCAGCCATGTGTTTTCTTTCCCCCACACTCATCCCACTGGGGGTGTGTGTGCTCTAACCAGCACAGCAGAGACACCTTCTCTGCCTGTGCTGAGCCATTTTGGTTGTCATTTCATTTGCAGTGCAGTAGATCAATTTAATATTTAAAAACCTGAAGATTAGATTAATTTGAACATTTTACTGTGTTCGTCTGCAGCATTTGAAGTTCTCTTCAAATACTGACCTTAAATTATAGAATCACTGAGTCCTTTAGGTTGGAAAAGACCTCCAAAGTCATTAAGTCCAACCATTCCCCTAGCACTGCCAAGGCCACCACTAACCCATGTCCCCAAGTGCCACATCAACATGACTTTTAAATCCCTCTAGGGATGGTGACCCCACCACTGCCCTGGGCATCCCATTCCATGGCTTAACAACCATTTTGGTGAAGAAATTGTTCCTAATATCCGATGTAGTCTCCACTAGAGCAACATGAGGCAATTTCCTCTTATCTTACTGCTCTTCAGATCCCTCTCCAAAACATGGGATGATCTTCCATGAACCTGTCACCCAACACATGCCGTGGATCAGAGCTCCCTGTGGTATGTAGGCTCCTGGATTAGATGCCATGAGTCCCCTGAGAATGACTCCCAAGGATCAGCCAAGGCCAGTTGCATCATGAAGAAATGGAGACACCCACACTCCTTGTGCTAACTCTGAACCTGTATAGTAAATTTGGGAATATTTCTGCAATGGTTCAAAGTGTATCCTCATGTAAGGATGACAGTGAAATGTTTTACCATTGTTGTGTGTGTTTAAAATGCTGGGGTGATGCAGAAGTCCTCCAGAATGATCAGTTCAATCAGGTGATCTTTTCTAGCTGTTGGAGGCTTTTCTGTGCTTGCTCATGTCCTGAATTAGTAATAACAGCAAAGACACGATCTTTAGCAGCTACTTAAGAAGGACTGAAAAATAACCAAAGGTAGGATGGAAGAAACTTACTGTTTTCTGTGTTAAAAAGCACCATAAAGTTTGAAAGACATCAGGTTGTGTTAGTTGGGGATGTGACTCATCAGCAGGTGAACCAAGAGGAGGAAAGGGCAGATGTTGTTGTAAACACTGAGAAAAGGGTCCTGTTGCTGAGGATCCCAGTAAAAGGAGCTAAAACATTTTGAGGACATTTTGTCCTTTTTGAGTGTCTGAACTTAATGGATTTTTCTGGCTGAGCTGTGTAGTACAGAACCCAGCACGGCACTTCCCGTCTCTGCTCCTCACACCTCTCTGGGACTGCTCATGTCATAAATCATTCACAACTTTACTAAGGTGATCCTTGCACAGTCAGTCTATATCTCTAACACAAAATCAAGGAAGGAAAAAAAATTAAAACACGTATATCCCATTTTCCTGAGCCAGCTTTTCTATCTCAATAAGCGAACTGTGATATCCAAGTCCATGTGAGAGCCAGTTGGAAATGCCAGAAGTATATTTAGTTTCAGTGCATGTGCCAGAAAGCCCAGGGTTTCTTGTTCTTTCCTCAAGTACCACTTGGTTGAGCTTTTGTCCACCAACTTCCTTTCTCTTCCTCTTTGGTCTCTGTTTTGCTTCATCCCTGTTCATCTTCTCCCACCCTGCTCCTGGCTGGTGGCTCTGGGTTGCCCTCCCAGTATCCTCCCAAAAAATGGGTAAACTGGTCTTTATAGAAAAAATGTGCCCAATGTCACGTTTGCTCTGAGTCCTCCTCAAAATGCTCTGGTGAGCTGTGCTGAGTGCACTGGGGACACTGGTTCTCTTCCCATATGTTCAGTGTCAGTCTATATATCTATCTATTAGTAGGTAGTTTATTGCCTTCCAAAGATGCTTCTGATTATTTTGTTCTTGTATATTGTTATACACACAAACACACAGCTGTGTGTATAATGTTGTTTAAAATTCCCCCTTCTTTCCAAATATTATTTTCATGGAATCACGGAACCATTAAGGTTCGAAGAGTCCTGATCCTCACCTTGTCATCCAGCCCAGAGCACTGAGTGCCACATCCAGTCATTCCTTGGACACCTCCAGGGATGGGGATCCCACTACCTCCCTGGGCAGCCCCTTCCAATGCCTGAACACCCTTTCCATGAAGAAACTCTTCCTGATGTTCAACCTGAACCTTCCCTAGTGCAGTTTGAGGCCATTTCCTCTTGTCCCCTCACTTTTTACCTGGGAGCAGAGCCCAATCCCCAGCTGGTACAACCTCCTGTCAGGGAGTTGTAGAGAGTGAAAAGGTGGCAATCAGTGCTCTGGGGTGGTTGACAAGGTGGGCATCAGTCACAAGTTGGACTTGATGATCTTGGAGGTCTTTTCCAACCTAAATGATCCTGTTATTCTCTGAAGGTTTCCCCTGAGCTTCTTTTCTCCAGGCTGAGGCCCTCAGCTGCTCATGTTGTTTCCTGCAACGAGTTAAAAAAATCCACAAAATTTAGGATCACTTCTGGTTTTTTAAAAAATGCTTCATTTAACATTTGCCATAAGCTGAATGCAGTTGAAACGAGTCCTAACTTTGACTTCAGCAATCTTTGGACCAAGCGCAGTGACAGTGCCCTGTGTGATTAGATATAACACTGGATGATGGGCTGTCCTGTTTGCAAACTGGTTTTCAAGTATGATTTAAGAATTTTGAAATATATGTGGTTCAGTCTGAAGTGTAAAAGTACCTTATGTACCAACAGTAGTGTATTATTTGAGAAACTTGATTAAGAATGGCAAGTGGGACTTACGTTATTGAGAAATGAAGGAGACTCGGGGGGGCGGTTGGAAAATCTTCTAAAAATGAGCCTAGTAAGAGCTTGCCAAATTTGGCATTTAAAGACAAAGCTGTCTTGAGCTGAGTTCAGAAAAAGGTCTTTGTGTCAAATGTTTTCAACCTTTTTGCATTAAATGAACTGAAGTTCAGCCAAACCAGATTTCTCAGATTTGGGAAAAAAAGATTCTCTCCCAAGCCCAGCAGAAGCAGGCCAAGTTTCATCCTGACAGGAACATTTTTGCCAAAGCTATAAAAGCTGAAGTGAAAGTAATGATGCTTTATCTGGCATTTGTGCAGCAGTTTCATCCCAAAAGTTCCTAAAGCACATTACATCCAGCAGGCTGGATTCCCCACTCCTTACTCAAATGTTGTTCATACACACTCTCATTAAAATATGGGGAGTTGGAGAGCTCGAGCCTGAAGATCCCAGGCAGGAGCAGAGAGTTTGGATCCCTTTCCATGTTTCATGGTGGGAATTCAATGGCACTAGACTGGAATCTTGGCTTTGCTGGAGGTTCAGACCATCAAGACCCAGCTGGAGAGATAATGCTGACCGTCAGCAACCCAGTTATGATCCAAAACTGGATTCTGGCTCAGTTGCATTTCTCTACCACAGAGATATGGATTTTTACCTGAACTTAACACTTAAAGATTTCTCTGCTACGTTACTTTTTTTCCAAGACTTCTCTTGGCTTTAAAATAATTCATTTTTCTGCATCAGTGCCTCCCCTAATTCTATGTTTATATATAATTCCCATAGATGGCACTGGAAATTCATGTTTTCTTTGTTATGTTTGGATTTTTTTCCAAGAATTTCCCTA
The DNA here is from genome assembly GCF_036250125.1 of Pseudopipra pipra. NCBI lineage: Eukaryota > Metazoa > Chordata > Aves > Passeriformes > Pipridae > Pseudopipra > Pseudopipra pipra. The sequence goes on along the minus strand of NC_087556.1, from coordinate 32,138,177 downwards.
TTTGGAGTGGGCAGGGATTATTTTCCCTATATTTAATTATTAGATTTTGTCTCTTAGTTATTTTGAATTGTTTCTTTGTTCCCCTCTCAGGAATCTTGCAGAGTTTTCAATGCAAACATCTAAAAAAAAAATAAATGTCTTTTTCTCCTCTTTTCTCCTAGATTTGCTTATAATACTTGATTCAAGAAACTACTTTTCCATTGTATGTGATTCTATGAGTAGATAAAAAAAACATTTTAAGGGTGGCTGTGTATCCTCAGCTGCTGTGAAAACTGCATGGGAGATGGGCACAGAATCCATGGAGCCTGATCTTATCCCTCTCCTCATGCTTTGGGTTCACTCCTTACCCTTATTGACTAAGGGTAGAGCAGGGCAAACCCCTCCCCAGTATCCACATTACACTGAGAATATCCACTTAAGTAATAAGATTTTAATTACCCAAGTCAGAATTTCATATTAAACTCTAATCTGATACATTACCAGCCTAAATTAATGTCAAAAGGTGTCTGTATAGAGACTTTCATTCATTTAATGATGGTTAGTTTGGGGCATAAACAAATTATTTGCAAAAAAATCCCCAGCCCACTTCAGAAAAGGCTTTTCCAATGCTAATAGACTTTTGATTTCCAATTAGTCCTCAACTCTCTTTGATCAGGAACTGATTTGCTGCAAGCATTGGAACAAAAGGGTGTTGGGAAGACATATTTTTGGAGTGTGTCGACAGGAATGTGTGTGTAAAGAGTCATTTAATAACACTGAAGCTGGGGTGGGATACAGGGACCATATGCTTGGCTTTCTGCCTTTGTTACATCCTAAAGAAAACTCTTGAAGAAGAACAGAATGAGATTATTGTCCGACCCCGAATACGCAAACACTCCTCTCTCTTCTTGGAGCTGTTTTCTTCAAAATTCCACTCTAGGAATTCTTATGATTAAAAACACCAATTCACATGGAATCATAGAACAGCTTGAGTGGGAGAAACCCCAAAGAATCACCAAGTCCAATCCCTGGCCCTGCCCATGACCCAAAATCCCACCCTGTCCCTGAGAGTGTTGTCCAAACGCTCCTTGGGCTCTGGCAGCCTTGGTGCTGTGCCCACTGCCCTGGGGAGCCTGTTCAGTGCCCCACCACCCTCTGGGGGAAGAACCTTTGCTTGACATCCAACCTAAACATCACCTGACACAACTTCAGGCCATTCCCTGGGGTCCTGTCACTGGTCACAGAGAGATCAGTGCTGCCCCTCCACTGTCCCACTTGAGGAAGTTACAGAGTGCTCTGACTTCTCCCCTCATTTTTCATCTTTATTAGTTGTTTCTTCTTTGTCTCTGGTTGGACTCCTCAGTCATCCTATAGAAGCCAAATCAAGCACTTTCAATGCTGTTTTATTAACTCAAATGAACTTTTCCACAGTTTAAAACCCCTGAAGCCCCTTAACACTTCGCAACCATAGGTCCATCCAGAATTAACCACAACATTCCCAGAAAGGGTTAATCCTTGCTGGCAGTTTGACCATATTAGAACAATTACAGTGATTCATTGTCTATGTCTAATGGCATAATCTGATTGTAAAGACAGCAGAGTGGGCGTTGGAAAATATACAGCAGCCCACTATAGTCAGTGTGAGGCATAACAGGAAATGATTGTGGGTGTTAACCATGTCACAAATGGTTGGATTAAATGCTGACTCCACAGCTGAAAAGCCAAATAAAGATATGGGAAAGAGCCTGTATATGTTTCAATACCAATTAGGAAAGTATCTAATATTGGGTTTAGCAACAGAAAGGAAAGTTGCAGTGAAAAACCAACTGCAGGTGATTCTATTTAAAGCTGTATTTACTATCTCCCCAATGTGTCAGCCAATAAGTAAAACCGTTCGGGATAATTTGCTCTGATTCCTTCAGAAAGAAGGTATTTTATATTGAAATAAATAGGAAATATAACTCCTGATTATGATATTGTCATTAAGGTACTTATTTTCAATTAAGAATTTTTATTAGCTCTCATCAAGTTGAGTAATGAAAGTGCCGTAAAATATACTTCCTTTCCCACCCAGTCTGCTCCCTCCTGGCCCAAAAGGAAAGAAAGGGAAAAGAAAGGGAAAAGAAAGGGAAAAGAAAGGGAAAGAAAGGGAAAAGGAAGGGAAGGGAAGGGAAGGGAAGGGAAGGGAAGGGAAGGGAAGGGAAGGGAAGGGAAGGGAAGGGAAGGGAAGGGAAGGGAAGGGAAGGGAAGGGAAGGGAAGGGAAGGGAAGGGAAGGGAAGGGAAGGGAAGGGAAGGGAAGGGAAGGGAAGGGAAGGGAAGGGAAGGGAAGGGAAGGGAAGGGAAGGGAAGGGAAGGGAAGGGAAGGGAAGGGAAGGGAAGGGAAGGGAAGGGAAGGGAAGGGAAAAAATGAAAAAGGAAAAAAGGACAAAAGAAAAATAAAGAAGAATAAGAGAAGAGAGGGAAGGATGAAAAAAATTACAGTTTATCAGTGTCCTGAGCTTGTTTTCCTTCTACTCCATCCCTTGGCCAGGTTTCAGTCATGGAGGTGTAGCCTGTGGTGCTGGGTCCTTGGCAAGCCCTTGACAGGCACTTTTCTCCTCCTTCCCTTTTCCCAGGGGAATGTGACCCTTGTGCTCATATTTTGTTGAGGTCCCCATAGCCATGAACCACCACAGCTCCTGTCCAAACCCCCTCCAGAGGCAGCCATCCTACTCCCTGAGGAGAAAAGTCAGGGTTTAGGTTGGCCATTCCAATAATTTAGTCAAAATGGGCACATTCATTAACTTTTTTGAACATTTTTTAACAGTTCTGGCCTCTTGGAGGAGCTAATGCAAAGCAAACACTTTTTTTGTTTGTTTTTCAGGTAAAGGCTTTAAAATCACAATTAAACCCACTTTAATCATAAATACATTTTCAGCTGCATTTTATAAAATAATCTTACAAAAAATTCTGGTTTATGAACTTATGATGATTTCAATTGTTCTTCCTCTCTCTCTCTTTCTCTCTCTCCCCTTTTTTCACACAAATTCTCTGGAGGATCTAAAAATAAGCCTCTAGCTATACAAGTCAGTGCTCCAGGTTTATCCCAGAGACTAAGCAGTATTTCACCAAATACCTTTATTATTTTCTGGGGTCCCTCTGCATCGTGTGAAACCTCCAAGGTTATTTGAGATCAGACAAGGAAAGTGGACACATCTGAGGCAGAGCTTGGGAGGAGGAATTTTTCAGAAGCTGTGCTGGATAAATTAAAATCGCAAATTTGTATTTTTCTGGTGTTTGGGTTACACCTTTATTGACTTTTGTTTGCTTCTCAGTAATCTAAAAAGTATCTGTAATCAACTAATGAATGTGAAGTAGACAGAATTGTACATTTGCTGTGTCCTGCCTCTTAAAATAACCTTCAGAAATGAAAACATGAGGTTTTTATATTGATTTTATAGTATTGAACTTAATGAGAGTTAACAGGAGGAGAGTAAGATCATAAATAATAGTGTTGATTTATCCACAACTTTTTGACATAACGGCATTTTTAGATTATTTTATTTTCTCTGATGAAATTTGACTATACATTCCTTAGGTAAATATTTAGGTAATACAACATGAATGGTTTGTAGTCATGAGGTAAAGAAAGTAAGATTAAAAGGTTGATGGGCACCCAGATGTTCCTTGCAGAGCTCTGCAACCTTAAAATGATATTTCACCATTGTCCAAATACAGCTTCCGCTGGAGGTTGACTGTCACACAAGTTTAATACAAATTAAAACCTGATTGAATTATCTTTATTGCTTACATAGAAATCTGGAATGGTTTGGGTTGGAAGGGACCTTTAGGATCATCTCATTCCACCCCCTGCCATGGGCAGGGACACCTTCCACTAGCCCAGGTTGCTCCAAGCCCCGTCCAACCTGGCCTTGGACATTTCCAGGGATGGGGCCGCCACAGCTTCTCTGGGCAGCCTGTGCCAGCACCTCTTCCCCCTCCCAGCCAAGAATTCCTTCCCAATATCCCATCTAACCCTACATTCTTTCACTTCAAAACCATTCCCCCTTTTCCTCTCACTCCACGCCCTTGTGAAACCATGAACACCCATGTGCAGACTTGAGCATGGCTGAGGATATCAATGTAAGATACATCAGCTCAGAGAGGCACAAAAATGGAGCCTTTCCCAGCTGATGAAGGCCCTGCTGCAGTTTCCCAGGATGATTTGTGGCCGTGGGGCTGTGCCTGTCCCCGGGAGGGGTGGTGGGGCCACGCAGGTGCCGTCCCGTCCCCGCGCACGGGACACGGTGCAGCCCCACAAACACTGCCCTGAAGAACTAACACTCTTTTATTGCAGGAAGAATAAAACAGGATTTCACAGTCACTTGTCTTTGCAGTAACCAGCTTCTCACTTCCCCCAGCACTCCCCGGGGGTCCAGGGCTACTTCAGGTGCACTCCTCTGTTTATGGCCCTGCAGCAGGATCAGTTTTCCTCAAATCCCCTAATTCCGGCTGCTGGGGAGGGTTTGCCCAGCCGAGGGTGACCGAGGATGGCCCAGTGATTAGGCTAATTAGCTCATTTGTGTTTTATCCCTGCTCCATGCAGCATGTTGGAGCTTTGGGAGCAAGTTGGACATGTGGGACTAGACAGAGGGTACCTAAAGCATCAACCCCACGATGGCATATGGGGACATGAGTATCCATCCCTGCTGAAAGCAGCCTGTTCCTTGCTCTGCTTCGCATTGCCACTCAAACAAGTGACAAAACAGGTGGGGGTTTGTCTTTTTGTGCCTTGATTCCTAAAATTCCCCTCTAGAATTAGAATCCAGAGCAAAAGTCTGATGAGGAGCAGCCGAGGGAGCTGAGGGGGCTCAGAAAAGAAAGCTCAGGGGGACCTTCTGGCTCTCTGCAACTCCCTGACAGGAAGGTGGAGCTGGGGGGGGAGGGAAGTTGGGCTCTGCTCCCGGGGAACAAGGGACAGGACAAGGGGAAATGGCTTCAAGCTGTGCCATGGGAGGTCCAGGTTGGGCATTGGGAAAATTTCTTCAGGAAAGGGTTGTCCAGCCCTGGCACAGCTGCCCAGGGCAGTGGTGGAGTCCCCATCCCTGGAAGGATTTAAAAGCCATGTGCATGTGGCACTCGGGGACATGGGTTAGTGTGGCCTTGGCAGTGCTGGGGGATGCTTGGATTCAATTATCTTGCAGAGATTTTCCAACCTAAACAATCCTGTGATTTTATTCTATAATTTCTGAAGCAGACTTTCAGGTTTCTTGCTTACACTGAACCTGTAGCCTCAGTCTATTGTAGCTCTGCCATCAGGAGTAAAGTATCTCTCCCAGAACTGTGAATCACCTGAGCAGAAAGTTCACAAAAATTGATTTCATAACTCCCAAAAACATTTTGATATTGAAAACAAGTTATGAAAATTCCGCCCAAATTTTTGTTTTCCTACATCTCTGTTTATAACACTGTGAGACACTTTTACTGCCTTAAATCATCCAAATTCCAGCAAATAGCATTAAAAATGGGGTGTGCATGTGGTGCACCCCTTAATTGTTGCTCCTACAGTGGAATGAATCCGTGTTCTGTAAATGAGCGTGCACAGCCCTTCCATGATTTACTTTATACCTACAGTAAATTTTCTTGCAGGAGGTTTTATTGTGCCTTGTTGAATCGTGAATGTTCAGTCAAACCTTCCTCCAGCCGAGGAAAATAGAAGCCAGATCTGCAGAGAGAAAGTAACAAGGAGTTTTTGTTAATGTGTATTCCTGACTGTAGTAAGAGAACAGTAATTCTACCCTAATGAAAATTAAATTTACTACCTTTTGTTTGTAGTTGGATCTTAAAAAACCCAAACCTGCACACCCTTGTTAATCACCATGAACAACTCTCTTCAACCAGCAGAATGACAAAAGAGCACTAAAATGCTCTGGCCACATTCCAGGTGGGGTTTTTTGTCTGGAGTTTCCAAAGAAAATTCACATAACATGCTTTTTTTTTCTATGGGAATCATGTTTTTCCATGATTCATAAACCTGCTTTTATCCAGTCCATGAAAGGACCTCTCTCCATTATGGAGACCAGGGCTGACACATTTATGTGCAAAATTGCTGGAGCATTTACACCACTATTCATTCAGGCAGTGTCTGTGCTCCAGGACTATTCCAATCACCTGGCACAAGCAGTTTAACACACATGCACAAATTCTTGGAAGGCTGTGTTGTTGTAACACATAACAAAACATAACAACCATTGAACTACTGGCCCATGTATTCAGAAAGTTGCTTTTGCTTCCGTAATCATGCACATGAATTCAAATTAACAAATGCCATTGTATTATTGATGTAATATTGAATAACAAGACAGCTGTGTAAAACTGAGGATATCAATTGGTTCAGGAAATTGCTAATAAATATGCTTTTCATTCCCAAAATGACCAGCTGAAATCCAGTCTGTGCTGCTGCAGCTGTAAGTTGCAGCTACTTAACTGTACGTGGCCTGTACGAAATGAATACTTATTTTTCTCTTTTTGTTATAAAATATTTAACCATCATCCCTTCTTACAGGTTGCCCAGAGAAGTGTTCAAGGGTAGGTTGGACAAGGCTTGAAGCAACCTGGTCTAGTGGAAGGTGTCCCTGCCTGTGGGAAGGGGTTGGAACTGGATGAGTTTTAAGGTGCCTTCCAATCTAAACTATTCCATGATTCTAAGGTTATTGCCCTCCTCTGGCCACCACTGATGCTTTCTAGATTCATCTTTCTCATTAGTCTTCACCTCATTGCCCAGGTTTATGGATGGAATGTGTGTTCCCACCTTATCCTGCACTCCAAGGTGCTGCCTCAAATATGAGTGTGGGAAAGATTATGCAGAGCTCAATCTCCCACCCTTTGTTGCTATCACACATCCTCATGACCTCTGCAAACAGCACATGTTGTCTTCTGCTGAGAACAGAAGATTATTTCTTACTCAAAGGCAGCTAAAAGAGCTTGCCAAGGCACTGCTGTCCATCTTCCTACCTCAGAATCAACACCTGAACACTTAAAACATGAGCTGCAGCTCAGCCTAGGGATTTTTAGAGTACAAGAGCCTCGGCGCAGTTCCTGCTGCCCAAACCCTGGCTGTGTTTCAGACCCAGGTATCTCAGTGCCAGCTCTCTCCCAAACAGCTTTCCCCCTGTTCTGAGGGCTGGGAGCACCCCGTCCCATCACAGGGTGATGAGGTGGTGGTGGGGACCTGGGTGGCCGGGGTGGGATGCTCAGCTAACCAAGGACTGTGTGGGTGCTCTCTGGGCTTGCCCAGGTCTATCCCAGGATGTTCCATGGCCATTGTTCTCCCATGGCAGGGGGTTGGAACGAGATGATCTTTAAGTTCCCTTCCAACTGAAACCATTCTGGGATTCTGTGATTCTATGGGAAGGAGCTGCATATTCAGCTCATCGGGTGATTGTAAAGAAAAGGATTTATTCTGGAGCCTTGAGGTGGTCACCACCTCTCTGACAAGTGATGTTACACCCCATAGAAACCAGCTTTGCCATCCCCAGACAGGATGGACCTGGATTCTGTAAATGTGGGGGAAAAAAAGTGTTTAGCTTTCAAAATCACTGTGGCTGTCAGGTGAGGAAAACATTTATTTTCATAAGGATTTTCACTGACTGTACTAGCAAAGATTTTTAAAAATTGCCTAAATAAGTATTTACATGATACTGTAACCCAGAATGGTTTCAAAGGAGCCTTTATGATCTGTCAGGTCAATAATCTGCATTTTTAAAAGTCCCTGAATACATATTTGCATGATCTGTATTTCAAAAGCTCTAGTAAATATGTATTTGCACAATAGACCATAACAATCTCTTTTAAGCCATCGTGGTCTATATATAGTGGTAATCCTCATATATTCCAAAGGAGTTTTATTTTCCAAAATAGCTTTTATTAATAAGATGTTCAGATGCTGTTCTGAGGGCGATAGAAGGATGTAATCAAAAGGGATGAGGACGGCTTTTCATGCAATTAAAAACTGATTTAAAAGTTAGGCCTACAGTGTAAGCAACCACTTGGCTTAACCTCCCTTTTAGTCCATGGAGTTCTTCCAGAAACCTCCCTCTTTGCAGAAGGGAGAAATGGGGCAGAGAGAGGCTTTGAGCCAGGGATTTGAGAGATGTATCATCCATGTTTTTACACCAGGGTGTGCTTTGATCAAGGTCATGCTGCTGTTTCCATGTTAGTCTGGAAAGAAAGACTGAACATTTCCTTTTCCAGAGGCATTGTTGGGTGTGAGATGCTCATATCTGATGTTGTCCTCTGGCTGGAAGTGTCCAAGGCCAGGTTGGACGGGGCTTGGAGTAATATACTTGGGATAGTGGAAGGTGTCCCTGGCCATGGCAGGGGATGGAATGAGATAGGCTTTAAGGTTTCTCCCAACCTAAATCATGCCAGGATTGTACCATATCATGTGAGATCTCTTTTGTGACATTCTGGGTCTAGTCCTGGGTGGTCTGGGCCAAATATAACAAACAAATTCTGTGTCCATCACTTCTCATCATCAGCTCCAATCATATTTCTTATCTCTACCATTTCTCGCTCAGCAGGATACTGCACATCATGATCTGGTACAGGTTTCTTCCATTTCTTCTGGCCTGACATAAATTATCAGGCTCATCATTTTTAGTCACCTCTACAGGCATCAGAGGTGGGGGTGGGAGCTGAGTTTTTTAGGAGAAAACCACATCTATTAAAATTAGGTGTTCTACATTTCAGTCAGCTTTGCTTTTTGTGCATATGAGTCCCTTAAACACAAAGAGTGGGTCGGGTTTTTTTTAAATATTTAGAATATTTTTAAAATATAGAGTCTTGTCCTGGCTTCATATACTTACACAGAGAATTTTCTATTGCTGTGACAAGACCTCAGTTTTCACTCTCAATGCATTTTGTATGCTAATTAATGTACAATTATGTTATCAGACACAGAGCAGAGGTGAGTGTTGTTTTATCACTGCTAAGAGTATTATTGTGAAATTATCAATATCTTGATCATAGCAGTGCATTTCTTTAAATACCTAATCTTGAACTTACACTCTGTTCTGGAAAAATCAGAAAAAATTTGGTATAAAATTAATATATAATGTAATTTATAATATATATAATTAATTATATAAAATTAGTATATATAGTATATAAAATTATAGCAGATTTGATTACTTTAATTGTGAATAAATATTTCATTCCTCCAGCTACTTGTATTATTTGTGCATTTCTTATGCATCTCACATTCAGTTAACTTATCTTGGTGGAACAGCTTCAATCTGAGTTTACTTCCAGCAGTTGCAGACCACAATTTTTCATTGTGGGAGGGTAAACCCTAAATAAATAAACCTAATAAATCCCCTGTCCCCAGATCTTGGCCACCATTCCTCCACCTTGGCTGTGGTTTCCCTGCTGCTTCTCCTCCTCCTCCTCTCCCAGGCATGTGGTGCAGGTAAGGGAAGGAGCCTGCACATATTGTTTCTGTTTGCAAAGGAAGTACACCCTGCACTTTTCCCCAGCATAAATTCAGCCCAAGTGGAATGTCATTAATCAGGTGCAGAATCTGGAAAAATCATACGAGACTTCATGTCTTATATTAAAAGCAGCAACTTAAGGGCTGGTTAGTTTGTTTATTGAACATGTTTTATTAACACTGTACCTTGCAGAAAGTGAAGAATAGGACAAAATGAGATTATTTCTCCACACACACCCCCAGCTCAGGATTTCTGCATAAACAATTTGGCTCATGAGCTGTACAAATACAGGTGTTGGTGCCTTTGTGGAGCATAAGTCCCTCAGATCACAGGGAGGGGTAAAGCACAGTACCAGCTATTGCCAGACTTAGAAGGGTTCCTCGCATAAATCTGAGTCAAAGATTAAACTCAAGCTTCCTAAAGCTCACCTGGCTTTCTCTGCAGTGCTATGAAACAGCACCTTGGCTTCTCCCTGTTTGGTTTTGGATCATGTGGAGTTGCAGGAGAAAGTCTCACCCGGCCCAGCATCATCCCAGCCCAGGGCATCTGTGCAGAGCAGAGGCAGCACCCCCCAAACACACTCTCATGTAACATCCCTCATTTTTCCTCCACTGATAATTGCCCATTAACATAATGCAAACTTAAACCCCTTTCCTAATGTTGGAGTCCTGGAGCACAAAGATTTTCTTGCTCCATTAAAAAGACAATTTTGCCCCTGCAGTAATGGAAAACGTCAAACAGGGAAGTGGGTGCTTCTAAGTATTTCATATTTTACAGGAATATGTTTTAAATGAAATACTGCCTGACAGATAAATTACACTGGCTTTGCATATGGACCTGGCTGATTTAGTGCTACCAGCACTGCAGATGGTTGGCGACAACTTTGTAGGTGCTTAAACATCTTAGTACATGAATGCAATTCTTGCACTAATGCAAAACACTTGTGGAATGACCCCTCGTGTGTAATGGTTTCCACTGAGAGAACTGATTTGGACGTACAGAGAAAAAAAAAGAAAGTAATATACAAATTACTTCAGGTAACCTGCAGCTTTTAAAAAGAAAAGAAATGCAATTATATCTGCTCTCAGCAACCACAGTTTAATGAAAACAGAAGTCTGAAATGGTCTTTCTAAGTTTCAGAACTTACAACAGGTCCCCGCTTATTAGCAGAGCGGTTGTACCAGCAATTTGTTTTTGTAATTATGTTCTTTGTGGTCTACACAGTTTTCAAATAGTGATGCTAAAAGGACAGCTGGAAATACTGCGAGTTGCTTACCTAATCCCCAGTGAGAATAAAAATAGATAACAGTAAATGAGACTATATGAAGGAAGCTAAATTAACAGTCAGAGCTGAGATTTTTTTAAAGACGCAGTATACTTCAATGTATGCATTAAAAGATGGAGATGAAATGTATTAAATATCAGTAGGAATACTCGGCCCTTTGATTACTTGAATGAGCAGCAGAGCTCATTCCCTGGCTTGAAACACCCCAGCCTTGTACAAAGCAAATAATGAGCTTGACCACAAAATGCTGATATTTCCCATGGAATAGTGAACACCGAGGCAAAATGGTTGGTAACAGAGTAACTCTGGTTCTCCTTTCTAGGCTGGTGTTTATTCTCCAAAGAAGCGGCACAGATTTCCCCTTAAACAGGGATTTGAATAGGCTTCAAAGACAGTCCCTTCTCTGATAGCAGCGTTTCACCTGGCAGAGGGGAGCCGTGCACATATCCTGGCTGGAGATGGGGCGACTGAGTCTCACGGAACACCTGCAAATACCCTTTTTTAAGGAACTCAGCCAACTTTAGAAAATCTGGAAATACATAAGCTCCAGCTTGAGGCTTGCACAGCCACACAACCCCTCAAATATCCTTCCTTTGGTTTTCTGAGCCCAGCCCTCCTCGTTTCATTTGAATTCATCAGGACTGCATTGGCACTCGCCGTCAGTATTTAAATCTCTTCAAAGCTTCAGTGTTGAAGGACAGAGGCCACCTGTAGCTGCACGCTGTGGATGCACCTTCCCTCCACGAATCAAGGGCCACCAAGGCTTTGAAATTTTAGATTAACAAGGATTTTTACCTGCATTTGCGTAGCTAACAAGTGAGCCAGGCTACTGGCGGGTATCAATCAGCATTTCATTATGCCATTTCGCATTAGCCGAGGATGTGACCTGCACTATTCCCTCTGCAAAGCAACATCTCGTAGCTGTCATTTCACTGAAGCTATAAAGGCAAAGGCATGATGGAGCAGGGAGCTGACATTTGCTCGGGGAAGCTCTCAGGAGCAGCGGGCAGCTCCCAGCCCCGCCACCTCCCTGCTCGCCGCCGCTCTAAGCCAACCCTCGGCGCTTCCCTGACATCCACTTTCTTCTTCAATATTCCTCCTCCCAGGTCTGGGAGGGAAGGAATCAGCTGCATGAAATCCAAGTGCACAAAGCAGAGCCAAGAGGAAATTTGTGTTTTACCAAAAACGGGAGCCAAGTGAGCTCACGGCACCGGCAGCGCGTGCTCAACGGCGGCCTGGGCGCGGTGGGGTTGTGTGAGGCAAAGCTGGGGTCAGACAAGGGCTGGGCTTAATGTCCTGATCCAGAGCAAACCAAAATCAAAGGAAAGGCTCACCTTGATTTAAAGGAAGTCCCTGAAACAGCGCCTTTATGTGCATTATTTTCTGAATATGTCCAAAAGATCAGTGAGAATGGTCACCTTGGGAAATGATTCCTTGCAGTTGTTCAGTGGTTCTCTGCAGTTCCAGGTACTTCGAGAAGTACCAAGAGGACTTACCTGTGGTTTAATACCTCCAGCTTCCTCTAACCAAATCCATCCATTCCCTTTTGTCCTGGCAGTTAATGAATGTTCTGCTAAAATAAATAAAATCCCTCCACTTCCCTGGAGATGGGGAGGGGAGTGCTGGCTCCTGGACTGTAAAATTCCGCTGTAGAGGAAGGGGTTCTTTTGTGGGTTTTGTTTTAGTATTGAGGGAGCCAATATCAAGTGTGTTGTATTTTCCTTGAGGACTCAGTTTGCTGTATCTGAGGCCAGGTAAGAACAGAACAAGAGGAAAGCCACTTGATTTTGTGCCTGGAGCGAAGCTTAAGCTGTTCAAGGCCAGAGTAAACATGAAGAAATGAAAAAAAGTGCAAAAGAGAGGTGCTGTGGTTTAGCAATGAGCAGAGCTTGGAAGAGGAGGCTTAGTTGCCTTCCCCCGGGAATGCCTGGGCTACCATACCCGCTGGCACTGCCCATCTTCCCAGCTCCAGGCAGAGCTGTATCCCGAGCCAATTTTCTTGTATTCCAGAGATGCTCCATCACAGGTTGTTTCCAGCTCCATCCAGCTGCACTGTGCTGGTGGTAGCTGGGTGTTTCTGATCACCTCCACAAACTTGGAGCTGTTCCACCTCTTGGTCTGACTCCAGATGGCAGGATGAGGTTTCAGATAATCATTGAATCACAGACTGGTTTGGGTTGGAAGGGACCTTAAAGATTATCTTGTTCCATCCCATGGGCAGGGACACATTAAGGACACATTCCACTAGACGAGGTTGCTCCAAGCCCTGTCCAACCTGGCCTTGAACACTTCCAGGGATTGGACATCCACCACTTCCCTGGATAAGGTGTTCCAAAACCTGTTTCACAAGCTCTCTGGGGAACTTGTTTGATCTGTACTACAGCTGATTTTAAATAGTGTTTTTTGTGACCATTTCCAGTCCTGAGCCTGGCTCCACTCTCAAAAAGATCACAGACCAAACCTCAATCTAAATCTTAAAATTAGCAAAACTCTAAATATTAGCAAAACCTAAAAATCCAGTATTGATAGTCTTAAAACTGATTTTTAGGACATGAAATTTCCATCATCCACCTTATACCAGCAGCTGTATGCAAAGTTATAGATTATGCACAGCAGTATAAAAATCCCCAAAGACAGATTTATTCTGGATATTTAGTTCACCAAACTGAAGTATTAAGAACATTTCAGGGGAAATAAAAAGGAAAACCAAAACATATCCTTTTCTTTCCTCTGAACTAACATAACCAGAATAGCACAGTCAGTGACCAGAGAAGGTGGCAGCTCCAGAAGGGAGGCAGTTTGGATATTCTAAGTGAAAAGGATTTTCAGGATTATGGACTGATTTCTCATTTCCTCCTCACTTGCAGCTCCCCTTCAAAAGGGAGATGGGGAACAAAGGGTGCTTCTGCCTCCCTCTGGATAAGGAACTGGTTGAAGTGCAACAACTGCTGAAGTTTCAACCTACAAATCCAAATACTCTGCAGTTGGGCACCAGCATAATTTTCACGGAAACCCTTTTGCTGGCAGTTTTATCCATATTTCTTAGTCCTCTACTGCAGCCTCCAGGACATGATGCAAGTTCACTAAACAAAATCTCAAATACAGTCCCACAACAGACAGAGCTTGCACTGAAGAGATGTGGAGCTCCTAACATGTTACTATGGCACTTGGCATGTCATCACATCTGCTGCCAGGTAGCCTTAGGATGCTTCCAAAATCCTTCAATGGCTCAAAATCTGGGGACAGACCAAGACTTTGCAACATTTTTAAGACCATTATAGGAACAAAAACAATATTGAATTGGTGTTATAGCAGAACGTGGATGTAAAGAGCCTTGGGGAAATTTAATGTCACCTTTCTTCACTGAATGGGTGATCAGGCTGAAGGGGCTGCTCGGGAAGGTGGTGGGGTCACCAACTCTAGAAAAGTTCAAGAAATCACTTAGTGCCCCAGCTTAGTTGAAAAAGTCGTGTTTGATCCTGGAGGTCTTTTTCAACCTTAATGATTCCCTGCTTCTATGCTTCTATAGTCTCTCTACTTCTTTCATGAACACTTAACTCACTCTGATCTCATTGGACCTGCTCTGAGTAGGAGGTGGGATTCCATTTGTTTCCCAGCTCCACAAGTCATCCTCCAGCTTGCCATTGCTCCTGTTATCTGCCTACAACATTCTGTAGTTTTTTTGGCTTTTATCTCCTTATTGAAGGTCCCCAAGACTGCAGTGCAGGAGGGACATGGTGGTCATGGTGTACAGTACATGCTCTGCAGACATTTCTAAGCAGAGCTCTGTGTCTGCTCCCTGTAGAATTTATTCTCTTGTGTTTTCCTGCTCTTATTCCTGTCCATCTCCCCAGCAGTAAGGATATATAGTTTGACCCTCAGTGTCACTCCATGTGTGCAAGGAAAAAACAGAACTCAGGATGGGAAACACCTTTCCAGATTATTCCATGTGCAGACTGGACTCTTTGTAGGGAAAGCAAGACTCCAACTCAGGTGTGATCCTCACCCACATGGGGTTATCACAGGATCGTGGAATGTCCTGAGCTGGAAGGGAACCACAAGGACCATCAGTCCAACCCCTGGCCCTGCCCAGGACACCCCAAAATCCCACCCTGTCCCTGAGAGCATTGTCCAAACGTTCCTTGAGCTCTGGCAGCCTTGGTGCTGTGCCCACTGCCCTGGGGAGCCTGTTCAGTGCCCGACCACCCTCTGGGGGAAGAACCTTTTCCTGACATCCAACCCAATATCTAATATCTGTTATAGTCATTATAAAAATTTTAAAAAAAGAAAAAAAGTTGAGCAGGACCGGTTTGAGTGGCCGAACTGTGGAGTGACCCCGTGGCACTGCCTGGGGGCTCAGCACCCTCTCCCCTCTGCCCGGATCAGCCCCGGGTGTGGTGGGGAGCAGGCAGCCGTGGCTAGGGTGTGCTCAGCGTCTCTCACAATGAATCCCCTCGGTACTGGCAAGCCCTGAGCCCTCTCCCTGCAGCAGGGACTGCTCCCCCGACCAAATTAAAGAGATCAGATTTACAAGGAGGATAAAACCAAAGCATCCCCCGGGGCCATGTGCCTGCTGCCACCTTGGAAAGGGCTCGGGGACAGGGACCAGCTCTGCGAGTGGATGCTGGGGGGTGTTGGTGCTGGTGGAGGGCTCCCCCCTTCTCCCCCTCCCCGTGCTGGAGCACTGTGCCATCTCCCCCAGACAGAGCCGAGCTGGCAAACACGGTGCTGGCATCTGTGTGCCAGCTCTGCAGGGCTGTGAGAGCCGCTCGTGATCCATCTGCAGCTGCAGCACATGCCAGGCTGGGCAGGGTGGGCTGTGCCGGGGAGGCCATTAGAGGAGAAACTCCACAGCATAATTAAAAAAAAAAAAAAAAAAAAAAGCAGCAAACAAAAAACCAAAACAACCAAACCCAAAAATCATGTTTTTTCTTGCTACCCTGATTTTTCCCCTCTTCAGTTTAAAATTCCCTACTGGCTTTAATCAAACTCAGGTGAGATTCATAAGCTTGGTAAATTTAGGGATTTTTTTTGGGGGAAAAAAAAGCCACTCTTTTTTTTTTTCTTAAACCAAAGGGAAATAAGGGAGTTTTTGCCAAACAGGTTTTCCCAAGTTCTCATAGCTCTACATTATGTGGCTCTGTGACTGGAGCAGGCTCCAAGCCTGACTTCCAAATGACCTGGAAGGGGTCCTAAACCAATGTGGCTGCAGGCAAGTGGGAGCTCAACTCAGTGGATGCTGCAGCACTGGAGGAGACAGACAGCAATCCCAAATTGTGAAATCTGCCTTACCTCCAAAAGGCAGAAAAACTCAAAGACTTCAGGCTTGTAGTTTTAAATGTATTTAGTGACATTGTTTTCCTGGAGATGTCTGAGTAAGGCTGAGCGTAAAGCTCTTTCACTAGAAAAAAAAAGAAATAACAAAATAAAAAAGTGAAGTTATTCTATCATCTTGTTATCTGTGTGGGGAAAAAAAAAAGAGAAGTGGTAAATACACAACAACAATTGCTTTTTACCTTCCCATTGCTCCAAATATTGAATCTTGCCATGGCTGAGTCCCAGATGGTGAAGCATTTAACTTCATTTTCTAACCTCTTTTGGGGCTCAGTTTAATTTATTAAGAGGTTACTCTCAGGACAGATCACGCGACACGTAAGTGTAAATTGAACCCGGTATATCCGTGATTTACTAACTGGGGAACTTGAAAGCTCAAAAATAGTAGTTGTGTAGTACAGGCAGCAGCACAGGATAGGAGCTGGGAGTGTGTGGTGGGTGCCTGTGGAGAGGGCAGGAAGAGAGTCCAAAATCTTCAGGCTTTCCTTACCTGCAGTGGTATCACATCTTAGGGCTTCTTGCTGCCTCCCCTCTGAGCTGTGCAAGTGGAAAGCTCAAGTTTCAGCTCCTCTTACAGCCTCAGGCTTGGCCTGGAAGTGAATTTCGTGGTTGTCACTGTGATAAACACCATTATCTCCTCCACACCCAGGACATGTATTTCCACTGTTTTTTCTGTTGCAGGAATTCACCATGTTGCCTGACCACTGATGCTTGTGGAACTGAGTATACACCAGATCTGGAAAGTCATTCTTGTTTTCCCACTCTTTTTATGATTCTTTAAGTATTTCTTCCTGTGTCAACTTTTTCTGGGGCACTGCACCATCCCCTGTGTGCTGCCCCACCACAGGCTCTTCAGGGTCACTGGACATCTTTGCTCACCTGCTCCTCAGGGTCATGATACCAACAGCCATCCTTGTGGTCACCCTACTAGTTCCAAAATCCACAGATTATCACCATATCAGGCCAAAGCACACCATGGGAGTAGATGCCCATCATGGCATCACCAGCAAGACCAGAGCAGTGTTGGTGCAAGAGCATAATCTCGCCTTCATTTTGCAGGGTTGTGCTTAGCAGAACTCTGTAATAACACCTTTCAAGAGGAGATTGGGAACCTCCTAGCTGCTTCCCAGCTGAAGGAAGAGTGACCAATGACTTCATTGCAAATGAAAGGAGCAGAACTTGCGCCAGGGAGAGATAGGGCTGTTTTCTGCTCGGCTGCTGTTTTATTGTAGCTTTTGGAACACTCCAGCGCTGTGGTTATTAATTTATTATTATGTGAATTCCAGCTGTTGATCCTGTGTTTTACCCATGACCAGAAAAAACAGCCACTCACTGAGACTGAGAGTAAATGAATTTCAGAGTTAGTCATGCAGGACTGTCCACCCAAGCTGGCTCTGGTGGCTTTGGCCACCGTGGACTCATGGCACGGGGCAGGATGGTGCCTACACAGTGGGGAAAAGGAGACTTGCAGTTTGGCAGGAGATTGCCACAGCTGGGGGGAGCTGAAGAGCTGCTGAAAAGGGCTTTGGCTTAAATAACTGTCCTCCTCTGAGCCAGGGGTAGGGGCTGTGCCGGGGAAGGGGGATTGCAGAGAACTGGCCATATGTTTTAGGCCAGTCATTATAAATTACACCCACTCTTGCCTCGGTGCTGTGTCAAAGATGAAGCGGGTGTGTTTTATTAGGAACAGAGATAAACTCATGCTCTTGGCTCTGTGGGATGGGAAAGATCTAGTGAGGTCTTCCCAGCATCTCCCACAGGTAAACCCAACTCTGCCACCCTCGAGCAGGACCTTGATCGGGTATTTTGCTAGCCAGCAGATGCTGCCCCTTTGGTTTTCCCTGTCCACTGTTGATACTTGATGTTTAAATCAATTACATAGACATTTAATTCTCTTTCACATGCCAGCACATGGCCCTTGTAAGCCTTCGGGGTTGGGGGCAAGGAGGGGGGTGTTGGCTTTTGCGAGCAGTGTGTACATTAATTCCAAGGTAAAGAGCTGCAGTAAATCACTTAATGCCTGCATCAAGTCAGTTGTTGTTGTTTTGGTGAATTGGGACCATATTCGGGACTATAATAACCTAATAATGGACAGTGCAGGCATAGACCACACTGTAATGTATATTGTAGGGGAATATGGTAATAGTCTGAAATGGCAATTCTCCTAAATAAATAGCACATCAACTTACTTAAACCTAATCATAAATGGGACAAATTGGACCCATGTGCAAACAGAAACCTGAGCAGAACGCAGGAGTTAAAGAAGCCATTGTTTCCCAGCCTGACCCTGGGCAGAGAAAGCCTGTGTCAGGTTACATCTGTTAAAATGATTCTAATGCCAGCCCAGTATTTTAATTATAAATATATAAAACATTTAATAAGAAGACATTCTGGGCTTTCTAAACCTTTAAAAACTGGATGTGGGCGGAGTGGGTAGAATGGTGTTCCATGTGCCCCAGACAGGGTGCCAGCGTATAATGATTGAATGTTTTCCTGTAATAAATTGAAAAAATCTGGTTTGTAAGAATGGATCCAAATCACTTGGCATTAGAAAGGTAATTTGTTACCTAGCTTCCTCTTGGAAACGGACTGCTTCCAAGTTTGCTGGAACTTAGTTTCTAGGGACTGCGATGTCCAAAAAGAGAAAGAAAGAGCAACCAGGATGCTCAGGGCTCTGATGTTAAAACACACATGCTGCTTTTTCTGCCTCTTTTTTTTTTTTTTCTTCTCAATTTTTTAGTCCTCCCTCTCATGGCTCCAAACACAAGATTCAGCAGCCAAAAAAAGAGGGGGAAAAAAAAAAAAAAGAGGTTACTCAGGACAAAAGCCAGATCTATAGCCACCTTCTTTGTACCTTTCCAAATCTCAAGCCTGCTTAATTATGATTAATTGCCACATGGATAATCAGATACAGTTTCAAAAGGTTGGAGATGACAGTCCAAGGACACCAGGGAAGAAGGAAGGTTCGCCTTTGTTACAAGCAAAAAAAGAAGAAAAAAAAATACCAGGTCCCTTCCTCAGCCCATAACCTTTTCTTATTTTAACAATTCCAAACGGAATTAATACCATCAGTATATTGTTCCTGCTCCTGGGAATTGAACTTCAACTGTACAATTTCTGCAGCTGTCAGTTTTTGCAGCCCTCCTGTCAATAACGCAATGTTGGGGTGCCCTTCTTCTTGAATGAAAGCAGTTTCAAGTTTCTGCTTTATGTCTGTGCTTTCTGGGTGGTGTGACATGATGAGAAAGTATAAAAAATAATAACAGCAGTTAAAAAGCTTCCACTCTTGACTTAACTGGATCAAATGTAATAGAGTACAGTCTTTTCTCCTGATTTCCTTTGCTTGTTTTAGAAAACACTGTGAAAAGTGCAGGAGATTTTGTCTTGCCAGCTCTTTCCTCCATTTAAAATCCCTTTGGCTAAGTCAAGGATCACAGTATGTCATTTCCAGCCTAACAGAAGTGCTGGGCCTTGTTCAGCTCCTATTACTAGGAGGCAAATCCCTAGGTTGCAGGCGCCAGTGTTTCTGCCTTTGGCTCCATTCCCAGTATTGTTTCCTTCATTACATTCCAGAGTGTCTCTCAGCCAGTTAATGTTTGCACTGGGAGGTCCAAATATCCAGCAATCAGCACTGAACTTTTCTCTTTTTGTTGAGAATTGCAGGTTTCAAATGCAATCACTGGCTTTAAAGAAAAACTTACAGGTGAACACAACAGCACTAATTTCCATTTTATTCACAAACAGTTATATTTTCGGCAGTTTCTCCATGTGCACTCGTAAAACACCTTCAGAAGATGTCTGGCTTTTTCAGACCTTGGAGGGGCTGGAGTTGTTTTAGGGATTTGGGGGTAAGAATTGCCCTCTGTGCACCTCTCCCACACTCCCTACACCCACATCAACACAAGACCCATACTCGGGCATTAATACTGCATGTTCTCCCTAATCATACAAATACACCCTTATTTTTATTTAAAACCTAATGAGATATATTTTAGTGGATGAAGAAACTGGAGGCAATAATTTGGGTGATGTGAAGGGTCAATGTTCACACAGGTTTGTGCCTCACCTGTGTGAGTGCAGGGGTGGGAGGTGTGGTTTTTAAGTGGTTTTTGGTGTAATTTAATTTTCTTTTGGTGTCATCTAATTTCTAAGAGCAAGGATAACTTGCAGCCTTTTGTGCTGCTTTCGGCCAAGACACTGGGAGGCACAGAGGGGATTCATACTCGGTGTTTTCCATGAATATTTTTCCATATGTTCCACGAGAGGCTTTGGGTGCCTCCACTGAGCTGCGCCCAGGATGGATGGACAGCTCTGGGAGCAGCACCCGGATTCTCCTGCCACCAGAAACTCCTGTAAACAGCAAGAAAACTTTCTGTACAGTGACAGAGGAAAATATCTTTATTTTCAGAAGTGGTGCCAGGCTGCACCTCAGGCAATTTGAATTGTACTATAGGAACACTGTCAATAAGACAACCCTGTGTGGTTTGCTTTCTACAGGTTTACCATTAAGTTATGAGAACCAACCCTGGGTTGCAGGCTCGATTAAGCAATTAAAAAGGTCCACGATATTTCCTTGTGGGGAAATAAAAAAAAAAAAAAACCAAACCAAAAAATATGTACAGGTTGGGAAATCCTCAGTGTTTTCCATAAAGCCTCCAGCAATGCTTCCACCCATGATCATATGTCATATGGATGGTGTCACAGCGTCCTAAGGGTGCTCGCTCACAGCGATGATATCGAATTCATGGAAGTGTATATGCTCAGAGAGAATACTAATGTTAACTCAGTCTAAATAACAACACTGCCAAAGGAGGAAAGCAAAAGATGAAATACAGTGGATTTCAGGAGGCAACAAGCTCTCATTTATTAAGATCACAGGCATTTTACAGGTTACAAATCATAAAGCAGAAATAACTTCATAATATACAGGTCAGGAATGTGCCTGGGATATTGAGGAACTATTTCCTTGGCAATAATCTGCCACAGATAGTCAGGAGCGTGCGTTTTCAGGCACAACAAATCATTGCTGATTAATTTTGTCTGCCTTTGTCTCAGAGAAGCACCGAGACACTTCCCTGTGTGTTTTGTACTTACTCCACTTCCGTGCTATTCTTCCTCCACGCATAATTTTTTGCAAGATAGGCCAAACACAATACTCTTTGTGTTACTTCTTTGACATCATTTTTGTCTGAATACAGCATGCCTGAGGCAGTTAAATCTGTAAAACCAAGGCACAGGCTTCTGTGGCAGCTCACCCTGGAAGGTGACGCCGGTCCGAGACCACCGAAGGATTTATGGGAGAGGAGAAGCCACACTCTGCCAACACTGGAAATTTGCCCACCTTTACAACTGGTGAGGAGATGAAGAAGATACCTTCACAATGGCCATGGTAGCAGCAACAACAAACTGGGATCTTTTTCCTCTTTGCTGGCATTCAGGGATAAATCCCAGTGCCGGTTGTGGAAATTACTGCAAGAAGAGAAAGTGGAGTTTCTCGCTTGAGGAGCAGCAAAAGCAGGGCTGGCTGCAGCTGGGAAGATGAGGGAAGGACTGCACAGCACTGCAGCATCTTCTCCACACTTTATTTATTACATCCTAGAGCCAGCAGGGCTGGATGGTGGTCTGCCTCATCGACCTCACTCAGGAACTTCACAGCATCCCCAGAAGGACAACAGATATGATAAATGCCAAAGGCAACGTCAAACCCCATAACTTTCCTAACATTAACTTAACACTCACAGCTATTAAACATCAAGAGATCAGAAATGGAGTATCTCCAAAGCAGGTGTAAACTTCTCCAGGCTCCCTGTGCCAGTGGTGTGAGACAGCCACAAGTTATGATTTCTGAGTATTCTCCCTACTTTCTTAAAGTTTCAGTGATTTTGACAGAGATTCCCAGTTCCATATTGGTTATAATGAATCATCCTGAAAGGTGATTAACGTTCAGGAAGTGAGAGAGGTGTGGTAAGTAGGGGTTCAGGAGAACCCAGGCGGGAAGGATTCACTGCTATGACAGACAGACACTCGGAAGAAAGCTCCAGAGGAAGGAGGGCTTGGAGATCAGTTCATAGTGAAGGGCATTCCCACAGGAGTAGGAGGGAGGATGAATAGTGTCCTTGCAAAACCATAATTGCAATGTAAACAAAATGGTTTGTGAGAACTGATAGATTTGGAGAGAAGGATGACTTGTGCTGCTCCTCATCAGTACCCCAGATCACCTCCATGGCACACAGACCCCTGGTTCACAAGGCTGAGAATCAGATTTTTGGGGGACAAAAGCTGGTAGCAACAAGCCCTCCTGCAGAAGGTGGTCTAGGAATAAAAAACACTCACCAACTGCAGACACTGTGTATTCAGGGCATGATGGTTCAGCCTTTGAGCCTTTTGGTCAATAAATTTCTGGGGTGCCCAGAGAGGTTTCTGGGCTTGACTTTGCTTCCTTGGCTGAAGCTGGGTTGGTTTTCATAGAATCCTGGAATGGATTAAGTTGGAAGGGACCTGAAGGATCATCTAGTTCCACCCCCCTGCCATGGGCAGGGACACCTTCCACTATCCCGGGTTGCTCCAAGCCCCATCCAACCTGGCCTTGGACACTTCCAGGGATGGGGCAGCCACAGCTTCTCTGGGCAACCTGTGCCAGGGCCTCCCCACCCTCACAGCCAAAAATTCCTCCCTGATATCCCATCTAACCCTGTCCTCTGGCAGTTAAACCTGTCCTCCTCTAGTTTTTCTTGTTTCACATGTGGCAACATCTCTCAGAGTTTCCCCCCAACCCCATCTTATCTCCCAGAGGAGAGAGAACTAATTAACCCCCACCCCAGACTCTGCTGCCTCAAGAATTGCAGGTGGGGGAGCCCCCTCTGCCATCTCAGGTGGCTGCACTGATGACTGGTGCTCCTACTCATATTGGGAAAGTGGAGAAGATTTTCATGGAAGACTTTCCTAACTAAGGCTGATACAAACCTGGAGAGGTGTTTTTTTTCTCTCTTTACCTAATTTATCTTCCGACATGATTGGAGTCATCGTGGAAAATAGTATTGCTGTTACAGCTTCTGTTAGCAGCGCTCGCCTCCTACTCACATTCCCTGAGCTCCCACCTTCCTCCTCATCCCTTTCTCCCCCCAGAATTACAACCAAACCAAAACCAATGTGTTGATAACATTTCTTCCAACTCCAAAAAAACCTGAAAGAAAACAAACAGCCAGCAGATGCTGATTTTCTCACTTAACTGCACATATTTTATAGTAATTCTCTCTGATTTTCTCCCAAGACACCCACCTGACCTTCCTTTCTCTCCAGTTTCTCCCAGTAGTGGCCAAACACTGCTAATCATTTAAGAGTCAGCCCATGGAAATAGGCTGCAACTAAGACAAATTTACCCTCTGACCTCAACGCCTTTGAGTGCACAATAGAGACCAAGAAATGTCTTTGCTAAAAGGAATGCATTTTCCTTGGCAAAAACTGATTTTTAGACCAAATCAAATTAATGCTACAAAGAGAATTTTACTGGTTTTCTTTTTGCCGTTTCACAAAACCACAAGAATAAAATAAAAACAAATCGGTGACTTTAAAAGGAAGAATGGCAAAATGCATTTTCCAAGAATTTTCAAGCAACTGAAAATGGAACAACATAAATATTTTTGCTTCTGTCTACGTAACTGTGAGTGACTTGCAAGCATGAATTAATTTCTAATTAATGCACTGCTATGGAGCAGGGATTAGTTAGCCCAGAATTTTTCAAAGTTACCCATAGACAATTTGGTTGGGAGAGCATCTCCAGAGCGAATCCTTGTCCAATTCTGGTGGGAGCCCAAAACCTCTATGGCAACTGACACAATAATCTATGTAGGAAAAAAAAAAAATTTGGAAAACTCTTCAAAAGGATTTTAGCTGCCTCAGTTATCTGAAAATAAGGAGGAGGCTCCACATATCCAGGCAGTCAGTTTTCTGCGCCCCACCAAGTGCCTTGAGGATCTCATGTCCAGTCATGACCAGTTCAAAACCACTTTGAGCTGGATGGGCTGAGATGCAGAGTGAAGGGAGGTTTCCTGCTCACATCCCAACTTCATTGCAAGACCTGGGAACAGAACTTTCCAGCCTTTCCCATCCTCGAAGAGCAAAGCTTATATTTTTCAGTCTAGATTACTATTTTCTTTTTCAGATTAAGGAAAACAGAAATGAGAGAAAAAGAAAACTGGTGACTCATGGCAGTTTCTGTGCTGAAACACAGCTGCTCTTGTCACAGGAACACGATTCTTAGAGCCTGCATCCAAAATTTATTGCAAAATAAAACTGAGACTTCTAAAAACAACCAGGCTAAATGATGTTTCTATTTCTTTTTAAATATATATTGGTAAGTGTAGGTCCAGGCTACAGCTTGAATCAAGGGTAGGACTGGAAACTCGAGAGAAACTCAGTTCTGGTGAAATTTTCAAGCAAATTTTGCAAACCCGGACAATATTGGCTGGTCAATCTTCAAAATCAGTTTGTGGTTTTAAAAGCTTTGATGCTTCTGAACTTCCTGGAATTCCTTTGGTGGCAGGTCAGTACAACAACACCCACACCACCACCCAAAGATAATACTGTATTTTTTTTCTATGGTCCTGCTATTGGTAATGAGCAGGAAGTCCTGAGTCCAATGATCCCAAATCAGGAAACAAAATGACTATGTACATACATAAATCACTTCTAAATTGAATGATGCAATTTTAGGGAAAATATTCCTTGCTTTCTATGATCTTTCTGCTTTTAAAACACAGAGACCTTAGGGCTGACTTGCTGAAGTTTGAATTGCCACCACTCCCAGGCTAATAATTGACTCATTAGCTGGGTGCCACACTTCTGCAAATGAACTTATACCTTTGGGATCATGAAATCACAGGATGGTTTGGGCTGGAAGGGACCTTAAAGACCATCTAGTTCCAACTGCCTGCTATGGGCAGGGACACCTTCCATGAGAAAACCTGCCTCATCCAGGAACCCTGCTCAGAAATGACATTCAGTGGAAGAAGCATCTCATAAGCCTAAAGCTTGAGCTGCTCCTGAAATAAGGATAACACGGTTGGCACTGCACAGTGCCTCAAAGAAAAGGGGAAAAAGGATATAAGAGAATAAAGAGGTGCTTATGAGCAGCTTTTACCCATCCTGAATAAAATAGAAGGAAAATTTGGCTTTGATTTCCAACCTCCCTTTCAATAAACACACTGAGTATGGAACACATGCAGAAGGTGGACAGGGAGACAGCACAGAGGAAAGTGAGAGATGGGAGGGAGGGAAAGATGACCTGGTTTTGCTTCCAAGCTAATTTTACATCACTTTAACTATATTTAGTTACATTTCTCTTAAATAGGGCTGCAACAGTTGGACTGAGATTTTTATTGTTGTTCTCTGAGTAATTTAAATTTCCAAGAGTTCATGGTTGTTGTTGGTTTTTTTTTCTAAGGCTTCATGACCTTCTTCCATGAGTTTATTTTAGATATAGTGGAATGTCCCAGAGAAAATTCCAAATGGTCCTTAATAGATGAAATGTTTCCAGAAAGGAGAAATTCTCAGTGGACTACGAAACTATTTTTCAATCATGGTGTATGGCACACAAGCCACAGCTGAGGATTTTTTCAGTAGGAAACTATTGCCCAGTGGGTTAAAAGAAAATAAAGGATAATGGGATTTTTCCGTAAGGCTGGAGCTGTTCACAGGGGTTTGCTCCCCACTAGATGTCACTGAAACTGTTTGAAATGCTTGGAACAAACAACCCCAAATTCCCCAGGTTTTGAGCTTCCTTACAAACATGAGACTTGGATCAGGTTCTGTTCAAGCTCTGCTCTGGCACATGAGCCTTGCAAGGCAATCCAGACTGAGATGTTCTTGGTTTACCATGGATATTGGGAGAATGAAGGCAAAACTTGTGATGCTTGTAATGCCCTTAGAGATTTTGTCCCTTGGGAAATCCAACCAGAAACAAAGAAAATACCTGGATATAGTGACCCTTTGGCTGGGGGGGTCTCCAGAGACAGAGCAGGGTCCTGCAGCAGCCATGTGGCCTCCTGAGTCATCATTGTCTGAGTGCTGGGACACTCAGGTGTGGTTTGGGTGTCACCTGATCCACCATTAAAAAAAAAAGGCAGAAATTCTGACAACATGCAATTTGCCATGGCTGTCCTCCTCAGCTGTGCCCATGCTCACCCCACGCTGCTGAGGAAAGCATCTCCTCAGATTATTAGGTCTACTATTTAAATTGTCCCTGTAGTTCCAATTGACTACAGAAATCTTCTTCCATTCTTATTCAAAATTCAGTTTAGTGTGATTATGTGGCCATGCATCAAATATGGCAGTATAATATGTCCTTTCATCTACTTGCCATAATACATCCCTTTTAGTGCCACATAAATCCCTGAAAATATTGCTGTCTTCTGCTCTTGAGATTCTTCATGTGCCTCTTTGCCTTACTGCCTTCCCTCTTCTATTGTTTCTCCAAGCTGAATTAATTCCTTTTTTTCCCCCAGCGTCACTGCTCTGCTCTTGCTGCTGCTTCTGAGCAGACACCAGTGAAACAACAGCCCTTCCAGTGCCAGAGAGGAGCCAAGAGCATCCCAGCTGCTGGCACAGCATCCTTCCCAGCAGTGCCAGTGCCTTGGCTCTGCTCTCTCTGGAGCGGCCGCTCCGAATCTCTCCATCTCCTCCTGCAAAGGCGGTGAGAGCAGCAATTCCTGCGGTCAGAGCAACGACAGACACCTCACCGAGCTGAGGAAGCTGTAATTGAGGAATTACAGGAGCAGCGTGGTGCTCCTAATCCTCCCAGACCAAAGCAGCACCCCAGCAGTGCCAGCAGGTCTCCTCCTATTCCAGAGGATCCATGAGTGTGCTGCCGCCGGGAGAGCGGGGAGCACGGCGGAGGCTCTGCAGCTCTGCCCTGGGCTGCTGAAGAGCTGCTGCTGCATTTCCAGCCACAGTTTAACCCATGAATGTGAGCTACATTACAGCAGGATGTACTCCCTTTATGGAGGTTACTACAAGCAAATGCCAAATGCCGTGAAGCTCTTCCCAAGCTTGGCACCAACGTTGGCATTCTGCTTCTTTAGAATCACAGGATGATTTGGTTGGAAGGGAACTTAAAGATCATTTCATTCCACCCCCTGCCATCGGCAGGGACACATTCCACTAGCCCACGTTGCTCCAAGCCCCATCCAACCTGGCCATGGACACTTCCAGGGATGGGGCAGCCACAGCTTCTCTGGGCAACCTGTGCCAGGGCCTCACCACCCTCACAGGGGAGGATGTCTTCCTAATTGAAATTAGGAAGAAATTGAAATAATTTCTTCCTGATTTCTTCCTTTAGTGAAACTCCTCCTTGTAACTCCTTCTCCAGGATTAATCACATTGTCAAGGTTCCTTACCTTGCTCCAGACAGGTGATGGAGCCACAAGCCTGGCCGTGCCCCACGGCAGTGACGCAGTCCCTGGCCACCCTCCTGTGTTTCACAGAGCACATGCTGCCTTTGACTTCTTTAATTAATTAGTAGCCTAATTGTACCACTTCAGCATAACCCCCTAGTAGGCATTATTGACTTATTTGGGGCAAACACAACAAAACCGGGTATATTCCCTTACACAACTTCTACATTAATTTGTTACTAAATTAAACGAGCAAACTTTCAACCTACTCAGTATTCAATAAATTTAAGAAAATGAATTGAAGCTCCTTGCCTATTTTAATATGTACTCCTGAAGACATTTTCCAATTTTTTTATGGTTTAATTAAAGCCTCATGGCAATGGGATGCTTCTTTCTACCTCCTATGCCAGTGGTTAGAAATTACGGGGTTTCAACTACCCTGCATGTCTTTAATTTCTCTGCTGAAGATAAAAGAGCAGTGAT
The DNA here is from genome assembly GCF_036250125.1 of Pseudopipra pipra. NCBI lineage: Eukaryota > Metazoa > Chordata > Aves > Passeriformes > Pipridae > Pseudopipra > Pseudopipra pipra. The sequence continues at coordinate 32,110,235 of NC_087556.1, read as the reverse complement.
ATTTTTATCACAACTGTTACAGTAGGCAAAATTAAAAATGCCCCTTACCCACGTGAAATATGGGTAACATGGAATATTTTGGGAATATTTCATTCTGCCACGTGTCTCAACGAGCAGAGGAAGTTCCCCACCCCACTCCTTAATATTAAAGAAAATAAAGTGTAGAAATCACCAAATGAAGAAAGTCGTGGAAGAGAACACTTAGCACAGGACAATGAGGAGGAAGGTTACAAGTATATTAGGATAAGGGCACCACAATTATATGAAGAAGTCTGGAGAGAAAAGATTACATTGTTCTGACAACAACATTTTTCAAACATTTAGACCTTTAATATCATTAATTTAAAGTACAAGATTAAATATTTTATGCAAATATTAGACAACAGCAAAGAGCTCTGCATATTAGGATTTAAAACAAATTGAAAGCATGCAAGACATATTCATTTCTTAAGCAGTTTAGTTAAAAAATCGGTATTGTCTCTATTAGGATTAACTGACAGTAACTCTTTGTGTTCAAATGGATTTAACTTCACTGTGGTTTGTTTTCCAGATATCATTGTCCTCCAATAATCATGGATAAAGGGAAATGTAAAAGGACAGATCAAGTAAAAATATATCTTCACATCATAAACACAGAATTATGTTTAAATTTCATTACTAAATGGGATTTCAGCTTCATATTCCATGCCTAATCCTGCACTATAAAAGATGTATAAAACCTCCTGACAAATTCTAACAGACTTTGTGGAAGTTGCATATATTGATTAAAACATCAAGCAGTTACATACAAACCAATAATGAATTACTTCTTGTTGGAAGATAAAACTTTGTGATATTTAAAATTACAGACTTGAAAGTAAGTAAAATTACCCCTAATTATGCAGAAGGGAGCAACACCTTAGCAGTAAACAAGATAAGCACCTCAAACAGCACTAATAATTTTAATTAACATTTTCTAGTTTCCTTTCACCTCCTTTCAAGGTCATCTGCAACCTTTTCCTGGTACAACATTGCAGCACAGTGTTAAAAAACTTACATTCCATTAGTAATTGCTTTGATAAGCCAAAAAAATTTACTTTCCACGATACATTTTCTCTGGTTTTGTTGTTTGGCTTTTTAGGGGTTTTTTGTTTTTTGTTTTTGTTTTTGTTTTTTTAAGAAAAAAGTCACTGAATCACATGCAAAGCAAATATTGCATTGTGTAAAACTGTCGGAAAGGTTTTTGGAGTGAACTGCTATCAGAAGTCAGATTCCAGCAGCTGGGATTCAATCAGTTATTGATTCTGATCACCAGAGGCTAAATTCTTCCAGGAATTCTGCAGAAATTGATATTTCAGGTATAAATATAAATATCTGGACTATACCCAAACTGTTGAAAATTCTGATTGTAATCAAAGTTCAAAAGGCTCCTGAAGTGTGAACATTGAAAATGAGAATTTGGCAAAACGTGATAATGTACACAGCATTTGTGTTATTTTTTCCCTGACTGCTGATGAATAAATGTATGTTCAAGACTCATGACCTTGCTAAACTCTTTCTTTTCTAAAAAGTCCAAAAGTTGGTTGAAAAAGGGCTTTGTTATACCAGTGGGTTTGTTCCATGCCACAAATTTCATGTACGAGGTCACTTGGAATATAATGTGTAGTGAAAGAATCTCATTAGGCTAAAATGAATGTAAAATGTGTCAATTTGATCCAAATGAGAACTGTAGTAAAACCATGTTTGATGTTCATGTGCAATAAATCTTTAACATTTGTCTGTAAAGTATTAGAGAACCCAGAGGGAAATCTCTATTTGTGATAGCTGCACATTTCCAATGATTTTTCCTATAATCCTTTGTTGACATTTAGCATATGGCAACAGGAAAGAAGATCCTAAAATGAGAATTATTACTTATTATTCGAAGGTAAACAAGATGGGCACCTTGAATAGAAGGTTTTGAGACAGAAATGATGAAAACATCCCTCTATCAGGAGCAACTGCTCATCTTTCAGTCACTCCTTGGTGGAAAAGTGACATCAAAGGTGCCCTACCTGCCTGTCACTCAACTCCGTGTTAAAGTGTCTGATGGCCCCATCCTGCCCGTTGGGTTGGATTTTGATATATTCATATTGTTAATTACTGTTGTATTTCAATTTTCTCTCTAGTATTTTTGTTCATTCATAATGGCTTTATGGTTCACTGGACCGAAATGACTAAAATGAAAGATTTCCAAGATTTCTTCTGGGAGTAATTTACAAAAGACCACAGTTTTTTAATTGGTCCTGATGTTTAGTTCTGGATATCTGGAAGAGGAGGAATCAGCCCAACTCTTTTAGTTGCCACACCAACCGTAGCAAATATGTATTTTTTGGTCTCTCTTTGCTTTGCTCCTTGCACACCCCACCATCCCTGTTGTGGGAACTGCTACGGCGTTTATATTTCTGCAGCTCACATTTGCTTTCTAAGAGAATTACGAGTTACTCACATCCTTTGAGGAGGCTCAGGGAATAATGGGTGAAATGTCAGAAACAATTAAGAAAAATGGAGGCATTTCATTTAACCAGGAGAAGAAATGCAGAACTTTTGCTGAATGACTAAACTTGAAGCACCACAAGATTGCTACACTATGAGATCTGGCTCACGATTATCACAAAGTTTTATAAAAGAAACAAAACAAAACAACCTTACAACACTTGCATGCCAAAGGTTGCAACACAGACTTTGGCAGGGAACATGAAAATTCTCCAGCATGGGAAAAGTCTTCAAGCAAACTTGCATCTGCTCTGATTTATGTTTTTATGCCAAAACACCAGAAGATTTCTGAAGCCAAGGCAGGACTTTGTGGCTGGAGTCCCAATCCTGGCTGGGAAGCTGAGCAGCACCAGCCCTGACAAAGCCCCTTCCCCACCTCCCCCCACCCTCCCCAGCCATTTTTTACAGCGTTTGTCCATCTCGTTATTGCTGTGCAGGCCCTTTATCAATAAATGTGGTGTTCTGGGCCGAGTTTTCCTTGGCTTGCAGTCCTGTTTCACAAAACCGCCGCATACTTGACAGTTTGCCCCAGTTAAAAATTCTTTGGTCAGAGAAAGCCCGGAGAATGAAACAGTATCTGGTGTTGTAAAATCTTGACCAGATTCTGAAATATTGCCTAAGCCCCTGTCAACTAGAAGGTGATTTCTCCAGGTCATGGTTTAGAGGGAATTGATGGCACAGTCTGTGACTGCTCCGTCCTGCACTATATCTCTTTCAGGAGCGCACACAGTCACCTTTAGCATTCACTGCTTTCCAATCCTCTCTGTTTTCAACAGTACATTTACTTCCATACGCAGATTACAAGCTAAACATAGGAAAACCAAATCCAGAAAAACAGCCTCTCTGCCTACTGCCTTTTTCATTCCTCTGTTTCTGTCTGAGGGATTATCAATTACCTAATAACCCTGGGAAAAAATCCACCTGAGGCTGAGCAGAGATAATAACATCCAGTGCAACATGAAACAGCTCATCCCAGTGCTCACAGCACTTTTCCAGGGGTGTCTGCTTCATGATCCAGGTGCAGAAACTGAGGCACAGGGATCTGAAAGGTCCATCTAGCCAGAGGTAAATTTGATATAAAATACAAACCCCAGTGCAGTACCCTTCCTGTCCAAACACTCACAGAAGGGGTGTTTGTCCAAACTCTTGGCACATCTAGCAACTCTAAAATGAATCCTCATCACTAATGATAAAAAGTCTTTTTTAATCTATGTATAGATAAAGTTCTCTCAAAACTCCAAACTGAACTTGACAATTAAAAGGCTGTGGTAAACATAAACATTGTTTAATATTCACATTATCAGATGGGAGTAATTCAAGTGCTTCCATCAACAAGTGCTCAATATAGTTTTAAGCATCTGCTTAAAATCCTACTAAAAAAAATCCCGACAAGCTTTGGTATTTGGCCAAATGGGGGGAAGATCTTAAGAAGAGTCAGAATAGATCGTCCAGCCATATGAATTTAAATCGTTACATTAAGTTCCATATATTTATGACACAAGCTCTGACTCTTGCAGTTTTGGCAGGGAGTCTTCCTGAAGGCAAATCACAGTGGACCTGCTCACTCCTTTGGAGAAACTGGGTTGGCCCTGATAAGGCCAATAACCCTTTCAGTTTGGTGGCAACTCCTACAGTCCTAATTAGACAGAAAAAGACCTAATTCTGCATTTTCCTTATCAACCCCAGGCTTTTTTTGTACTGCATTTTTTCTTTTCTGAAATTCTCAGACTTTCACCCAGCTCTGGCAAGCCAGGAACGCCTGAAGGACCGACAGTGCAGATTTTTGGAGTGAGATGTCACAGCAGGACTCGTTGGCCTGTGTTTCTCTCCCCATGGTTTGATTGGGTTGGGTTCATTTGGGTTGATTTGGCTGCTTGATTGGCACTCACAGTGCTTGAAACCCTGGATTGCTACTAAGAGGATTTTTATCCTTTCTTTGGGCATTGACTCAGCAAAGCCACTGCATTGGTGTGACCACAGGAGCCACACATCCATTCCAACACCGTATCCTGATGGGATCACCCGTGGGAATGGGTTCCTGCATCCACTGCAGGAAGTCCCAGTGGTGGGTGTGATGCTGCTGTCAGGATAAGATGTTCCTGGGGGCTGAGACATGCCTCCTTTGGCTTTCCAGGCACTGGCACCAGTGGATCAGGCATGTTGCTTTTAATATTCTTAATAGTTCTTTTTCCTTGGCCTCACTTTATTCCCCTCATTTTGAAACTCTTGACAGCCTTTCATCAAATGCTTCTGAGAAACTTAAAGAATATCTAAAATGGGCACTAATAATTTAGTACTGTAATTTTATGGGTATTTTAAAGTTCCTGAGTATTACTGTTATTTTATGGAAGGATTTTTCCTCCTTTTCCTTGCTCTTTCTTCCTATGTTCTTATGGAATTATAGGTGAAATGTATTTCTTGGCTGCTGTTTCATCTTTTGTTCGTACAGTTAAATATTGCACTAGTTAAAGATTGCACGAGGCCTCCACATTAAAATTTTATTGTATTTTTGTATTTATTTTTGGCCCGGATCTGGGGGCCTCTCAGGTCCAGGTCTTGTGTAATTTTATTGGCTTGTGGGTGGAGGAAAGAACAAAAATGAGGTTTGTGGCCAGAATGTTATCTTTGGCTATATGCAGCTATTTGGGGGCCTGATTCTGCTCTGATTCATAGGCAAGTAAATCTCCAGCAGTTCCACTGAAAATGGTAAAGCTAAAATGATGTAAACCCAATGTAAATTAGAGGAGAATTACCTCCGTGGTGGGTGCTATGTAAGCGTTGTGCTATTTATGATTTAGCTGGGAGCTGTTGACTGGCCTCTCCAACATAAGAGCCACCTATAACTCAGCTGTGAGCATCCTTTTCCCTTTTTGACTAATGTCTGATAGCTAAAAAAGATTAAAACTGGGGTTTTTTTATGAGCTCTACTGGCTATGGGTAACAGAGATGAGACTACAAAGCTCATCGACCTGAGAACCGCAGCTGAATTTTGGTGACCTCTCACTTGAGTGAAAAGCACCTTATTCTACCCTACATCCACGTTTTAAAACCTGTTGAGTTTAAGTATTAAAATCCATGGGATTTCAGCCTTTAATAACTTTGTTTTATAAAATCCTCTTCATGTGATCAAGGCGCAGTGAGTGGTTGCCCCATCCCAGTGTGTCCAACAGCCTCCATCATGAGTCATGGTCATCACATCCTACGCTCCTTCCTGCCTGGTTTGCATCCATCACCACAACCTCTTTCCTCCCCAAAACCTGTCTCCCCCTCTCTTCTTTGCACATTTATTCATGTCAGGTCTTTGGCTTGGAAATGACTTATTCTGTGAGCCAAACCTTCTTATTCTACACTTTAAAATCCTTACAAAATTTGGCTCGCCTTCCAAAGCTAAGCCTCAGCTCCCTTGTTACTCTTCTAAATATAAAACATTTTTATTGCATTAAGCCATGTTGAAAGGAAAAGGGGAAAAAAGGAAGAGGGAAGAAAGCAAATCCCTGCCCCCAGTGTGAAGGAAGAGGCCAATATTACAGAGCAATGGATCACGTCTTTGTTTTGTCTTGGTATCATCTCGCTCGCACGCGCTCTCAGCTCACTATCAATATTCCTCCCTGAGTATCTCCCACACTGAAAAACCTAGTTACAATCAGGAATTGTGAAGGAATTGTTTACAGAGTTGGAAATGGGAAAACCCACCCCACTATTGATCACACTGCATCACTTCCTAAAGAGGAAAACTGTTTTCTAGGGAGCTTATTTAACACCTTACACTTACATCAAACTTAATTTTCTTTACGACATAAACAATTTTGAAATTAGTTATTTATGATTTTCCTGTGTGCATTTTCATTCATTATTTCAAATGGAATTTTAATCATTTCAACAAAGAAGGGTCTTAATATTCCCAATAATGGCTCTTGTCACTTTAAATATTAAAATTTGCATTAAGAATTCCCTCGGCTACTTCTGCATTATTTGCATTATAGATTGTGTGCTTGTCTCAGTCTCTCTATAGATGTATGTATATATATATATATTTATACACAGATATGAATTTTTAGGAACATTCAGGCAGTTTTAAATTATCTCATCAGCTTTGAAAGCACTATCACGAATGCCAAAGCCATTAGTTATAAATAAGGTCCTAACACGCAAAATTAAAAGCTCCTAATTTTCAACTTTAAATAAATCCTTATTGTATAGCAGAAATAATTCCTCACAAAGTGTTTTCAACATTCAGAAAATGCTTTTAGGACATCCAGCATTAACATAATTTTTTCGACTGCAGTTCTCACAGGACATCTGATGAAGTCTCTACCCTTAATTTTAATTGCGTAGGCTGCATTCTTAATTAAAAACTGTACAAATGGATTTTATGCTATGCCAAAAGAAATCTGAGTTCATTAGTTATAAAACCTTTTAAAAATTGATGTAAATATGTGAATTCTTTAAAAGTTTGAACTCAGAGTCCTCATTTATGTTGAGTAACCTTTTATCTAGAGAATAATGAAGTCAATACAAATTAAGATAGTCTAAGTTTTACTTTTCCCTTTTCCTTCTCTTTTTTCCCCTGTTTTTTTTTTTCAGTGCATGAGGGTGATGGGAGGCAAAGAGTATGGGGGTTATGCCTTTATATCATTATGCTTTTCCTTGAAGAATCAAATTCATTTAAATCTAAACTGTGAAGAAAATCAGAGTGGGAAATGCACTGACCCTTCTGTACTGGGTTATACAAATATAAGTTCATATATCTTTTATTAATTCTTCATATTAAAACACAATCACATCTTCTCAAGTCAATAAACTTAATGGAAACCTGTCAAACTGTAACTTTGGAGGAAAACTCTGGACATCACTTAAAGAAGCACGTGTACCTCATTGATTTCTGTTTTAAAATCTGAGACTTGTTAATTAAAATGCTTTTCCATAACATGACAAGTGTTCAAATAACAAATGGGAAACTCTGAGAGGTTTGTTTAACCTGACAAATTGCTAACCTTTCATTTTGCTGGCTGCTCCTATGGCTGCACGGGACCTTTTCTCTTCCATCTCTGGCGGCTGGGAGGGATCGCATCGTCTTTTCCGCTCCGTGCCACCAACCTGATCCTGCCTGTGGTCGCACAAAAAACCACATGTGGTCTCAAAAATCATGGGAATGAAGGGCTGGGATTGAGCTCAACTTTTCCTGTGAATTAATCTGTAGGGTTTACCTCTGGTTTTCAGCCTATGAGTTTGCTGTTGGGGAGAGGCATCCAGGATGTGCCCCATGAACAACCGTGTCCAGGGGTTTTTGTGCCAGGGTTTTTGGCAAAGAAAAAGAAACAATGGTATTGCCACTTAGCATTCAAACCCAGAGTATTTCCTGCTATCTTAGCAAAAATGCAAATGAAGCAATAAATAAAACAACCTGTACAAGGAACCCCCGTGTTCCTTTCCATCCTCTTTGGTGGTTTGTGTTTTTGAGCATCTCTGTGCCACTGACTCCTGGCCAAGAGTGGCGGGAGGATGTTGAAATACCACATGAAAAGCTGTGTGAGTGCTTTTACAGCATAAGCTGGAGCAGGAAGCACCAGAAGTTTCGCAGGAGAGATGTTCTCATGAGTTTCCAACCCGATTTGGCATAGTGAAGAAGTTTAACAGACTTGGGACAAAACTCTTATTTCTTCTGGTTTTCTATTTTTAAGGAGCAACAAAACCACTTGTTGTTGCCTTGTTCAGGCAACAAAACCACTCTACCTTTTGAAATGTACCCATGACTACATCCCACTGATCGTGGAAACAATATTCCAATGTAATTGAATATTTTGTGGTAGAAACACACCAGATTGAACAGAACATTGACTATCCATCGGCTCTGTCCTACAAACTCATCTCCAAATTCAGCTGTCTGGTAATCAATTCAATGCAGGAGTAAGCTTTAGGGAGAAGGGTAATTCCTCAGCAAACTCAGGCTAACAGACTTCTCCACATACATAAACTTCTTTTATTAGACTGTTTTACTATTTGTAATTTCTGACACTTTCCTAAAGCTTACCACGAGAAAAGAATCAGAAGGAACCACTGGATTTCATGTTTTAGGGTAGCAGACAGTGGTAAACTTGCTTTAACAAGGTCCAATAGTACTGCTGGAGGTGGAGTGAAGTGTGGTATTAAGAACACCACAATTCACTTTGAAGCTTGTTTTTTAATTTCTGATTTTTTTCTAGCAGAAAGGAGAGTTTAGGGAACATTCAGAGATGTTGAATCAGCACAAAAGGCCAAGCAAACAACCGTGAACCTCCAGGAAGCAGAGTCCTGAAAGCACCATCCTATAATATCCCACTTTCCAGAAAATTAAACTGGATCACTCAAAAAGTAGAGATAATTTCCCACCAGAGCAGGTTGCTCAATTCCCCATCCCTGGAAGTGTTCAAGGCCAGGTTGGACAGGGCTTGGAGCAACCTGGGCTGGTGGAAGGTGTCCCTGCCCATGGCAGAGGGGTGAAACAAAATGAGGGAGACTTGTAAACTGCACCACATCACAATGATTTTGTAGGATTTAACCCAAAATTTAATGGCATTCTGACACTTAGCAGTTCATCTCCCACAGCACCAGGAATGTCACACACCATCTGGTGAGCAGCTCACCATGTCCAACCTTGGAAAATGCTGGATTCCATGTCTTGGATTCCACACCTTTTGAGTTTAACCTTGCTTTATGCTTTGGTGATCGTACAGAATATTGGGATATCAGCAAAATCTTTAAATGTTGGTGTTTACTAGGTTTGTTTCAGTCTAAGCAGAGAAATATAAAACACTAACCATGTCCCTGTCAAAGTGCAATAAAATGCTTCACCCAGACCACACTTCAGCCTGCATTTATCTCGTCTAACTTAACTTAAATTAAGTACCATAAAAGCAGAGATGCTGCATGGTCCCAGAAGAAGAAAATCCACTTTTCTGACACTCAAAGCACTGCTTTCAAAGAATGGCAAAAAGATTCATCTGCAAAATGCAGATGGATTCATGAACTCAATCCATGCACCTACTTCACAACAGTCAATCCCACTCCTCCTACAGTAACTGCTTTGTTAATGAAGCCACAAAGTGTTTACTAAGCAGATCTTTGGCCCCTTGTTTTTAGTAGCCTACCAGTTTCTCTGCCAGCTCCATGGTCTACCCAGAAGTAAAGGAAAACATGTGTTCTACAGAAAAATTCACAGAAATGGACACAAACAGTCTTGTATAATTGATAGTTTTACGAGACTGAACTCTGTAAATTTTTTTAAATCTTATCCCTCTCGATCCAGTTTATGTGCACATTTGAACAATGACTTCATATCCTCTCCAAACAGAGATTCTGGGATTCAGTCTCGTCATTTGGCCAACACAAATCCCCAAGTGCCAAGAATTTCTAGTTTTTGCTTCATATTTGTATTTTGCTTGTTCTTTTCCAGGATTCCTAGTCAAACCATTCAGACAGTGGAATGATTCCAGTTTGCACCAGAATATGTGTAAATCCCTAAATCACTTTGAAAAACTGAGCAATTTTGTTCTCTCTCTCTTTCGTGGTGCACGTTCCAACCTTAAGACTTCAATCTGTATCTACACCAAGGGAATGAGTTTACAGAGAAGTTCAAAGACTGAACTCTGCTTTGTGGACCATCTTCACCAGCAAACCAGCAGGAATGCTGCTGGAATTTTCAGCCACCCTTCCATTTGTTAACTTTGTGTTTGTGCCCTGCAGGGAGTATATGATATTTATCACATTTTGTAGCCAAATATTTTTTCACAACATGATTCTTTTTGTTTATGTCACTAACTGCAGCCACAAAATCATCTCTATTTTTTTTCTAGAGGCTACTTTTCCCTGAAAAGATCCCTGAAACTCTATCCTGACTATGAAGAGATTATATTGTATTATGTGACACACAGTCCACTAAAACCAAACCACCTTTAATTTATTTTTTCCCTGGCTGTGTGAACATACAACTGCAGTGCATCATTATAGAGCTAATGGATAAACTTGTAGAAACCTGTTAAGTATTTTGGCCACTAAATGGAAAACAGTCCTTCCTTCCAGCATGTTGTTGGGTCAGGAAGTTGAATTGTTTAAGCTGGTGCAGAGCATTTTGCAGAGGGGTGGGAGGCCAGATTTCTATCAAGGGTTAAAGATCCTTTGAAACACACATGAGAATTGATATTTTGATAAGGATTTTGTGATAAAGTCCTGTATGTCCCTCTGCCTGTGGAGAGTGAAAGGAAGGGAAAAGTTCTGGGGATGCACAGGGTCCAAGGGCAATATTGCCGTATTAGCACGGCATTAAATCCAACATAATTAAGGTGGGTGATATGTATGATACAACACATTTGGGAGGTAAAATAGCTTGGACAGCATTCAGTTTGGCTCATTTGAACATACTGGTCATTAATCCTGATATCTTTTAGCTCAAAAGCTTCAGTTTACCTACCCAAAACCATTCTAGACCCAAAAGGGACCAGAAGTCCCTCCATTTGTCTTCTTAAACCCCTATGTAGGGTTTTGATTTGCTCCTACACATCTATCTTTCTCATACTCATTTTTTTTCCCACATGTCCCACATTCCCCAGGGTATGGCCTGAAGTTGTGTTAGGGGAGGGTTATATTGGATATTAGAAAAAACCACCCTGAGGGTGGTTGGGCACTGAACAGGCTCTACAGGGCAGTGGGCACAGCACCTGACAGAGCTCAAGACGAATTTGGACAACACTCTCAGGCACATGATGTGACTCTTGGGGATGGTCCTGTGCAGGGCTAAGGGTTGGACTCAATGATCCTTGTGGGTCCCTTTCAACTCAGCATATTCTGTGATTCTGTGATCTCTAGCTGAAAGGAAGACAGAGGACTCAACTCAGATGGTGTGATGGTGGTCCCTCAACAGACTGGACCAAAGATTTGCTACAATGGATTCTTGTTGCCTGAACAGGGACTGGAGCAAACAGAGGGGATCATTGGGGTGGAAGGACCACACACTGACATGGTAACAGCAGTGATGGCGCCAGTGGCTGTAGGGATGGATTTTGGACACCTATTCCATTCCAAGCACTGCAGATCCACCAGGTGGTAACAGCTTCTGGTGAACATGACTAACCCAGCAATATTTGAACCAATAACCCTGAGATGAATAATTTTGCAGCCTCTCAACATTTTCTCAGCCTGCCTGGTTTGATATGTTTGTTCCCAGACCCCCACCCCCCTCCTGGCTATAAATAGATCTCTGGTTTTAAGATTTTGCTTATTTTACACTACATATCTTGTCTGGAATACAATTTGTATTTTATCACAATGAGCAACCATCCCATTAAGCCAACATGTATTTTTCCTTAGGTAATTAACGTACATGCCAAATTTGACAAGAGATATGCGGTGCAGTTACAGGATATATCTTAATGTAATTAACTCTATTGGGTTCCAGAAATCACAAGTATAGAATTTCAGCACTTTTACATCTGTAAATTGCACAGCTTTCTAGAAAAAAAGAAATGTTTGTTGTTTTCTCCCACTATTGCTTTAAGCAAAATTTGAAATTCCAATTTTGGCCATGAGCATTTGCAAATATTAATTGACCGATGAAACCACATGTTTCTTAGCCTAAAAACAATCCTGGAAAAGTGTAAGAGACTCCTAATTACTGACAGAGTGACAAGCTATCTCAGAATAAGCAGAATTTCTGTTCTCTTTTTTGCCTTCTTATTTCATGGTTCAAATTGGCACAAGAGCCAAGGCGGCTCAAGAGAGTCAGGAAAGCGTAGCCACGAGAGGATTTTAATTTATTGAGGGCTCTTGCCCTACTGTACAGTCACCACTGCTATTTGAGTGTAATGGATGAAACAGATGTTTGACACTGCAGCACCTCTTCATAACTTCACTCTTCAAAAACAGTTTTACAAGTGCTCGCTCGCGTTGGTTCCCATTCAGCACAGGAAACTGAGGTCATGGTGAAACATGAGGCCCGGGCAGGAGCTTGAACTCATGTGCACTGCAGCTGGGCCCACGTCTTCTGAGCACGTTAGCAATTCATGGAGCAGCCATAATTCTAAATGTACAGACAAAGAAATCAAAGTGTTGACACCCTCATTGTAACATCTGCAAAGGGGAAAATGTGAGCCTGTCGCTAAATGCACAAAGGACGGAGGTTTCTTTATGGTTAATATTGTTCATCATCAATGTGATCATTTTTAACCTGAATTATTCCTTCAGGTTTCAGTATCAACACTGAAAAGTTACTTTCTGGGCTGTAGTTTTCTTAGTACTGCTTAGAAGCAATAATTTAAAAAGGAAGCGACTTTTCTGATATTCTGAGGTTTGTTTTTTTCTAAATGATTATTTTAACACATGCTGGTCTCTGAATACGTCAAAAAATCTTCCCAGGCATAAAATATAGGTAATTTTGTAGCTTGTTTTAATAAAGATAACATAAGGTTTGTGCAGTTGGATGTACTGATTGCCTTCTGTTACCTTCCCTGGGAAAACAATTAAGGTATTTAGGTACTGAGATTTGGTACCCAATTTGGAAAGTGATAGCAGGGCACCAGCCTGAGGAAGCTGATGTGCTTCAAAATCCCATATCAGAAGTTTTTCTCCTGCTGTAACTTCAGCTCCTTTCCAGTACAAGCTCCCCGACAGCCTCAGGGATTTCTCCAGCACTTTCATGAAAACTAATACCTGCCTGCAGCAAACCTCTGCTCATCTTCCAGCACCAGCACGTGGGCCTTGAACTTTCTGCATCTTTGCTCTCTGTCTTCCATGCACCTTCATATATAATTGTATTTCTGAACTTGGTCTTAATTAAAGTCAGCCCTTTAGTGACTTTGTGGAGCACTCTGGAAGGAAATGTGGTTATACAGTGTAAGCTACACAGCACAAAGGTATTGTTTAAGAGGCTAAAATTGTGTCAGCAGTGCTAAAAATGAGGGATTTTTTACTGTTAAGTGATACTAGAAACTCCAAAATGCAGTTTGGTCAGAGATGTTCTGGTGAGTCTGAACTGGACAACTACCTTCCACCCACCCCTCAGGTCTTTCCAATCCAAGGAGTTGGTGGATTTGTCCATATATTTGTTATGTTGCTCTTCAGAAACACCTATAGGAAGATCCACAGGAGAAGTATCTTCATTTTTCTTCCTTAGCTGCTCTCGTGGACTGTACAAAATAAAGGCCACTATTTCTTCAGACAGCTGTAAAAACTTCTGATGTTGTAACAGAAAGTGGCCTTCACGTGGAAATCTCTTAAATTCCCAGAAATGCTTATTTTTGTCTTTGCCTGTCTATTTCCACAGTGATAAGATGCACTATCAGGAACAAAATGTCTTTCATAGTGAGATAGCATAAATATTTGTAGAAGAACACCTTCTCTCCTGCCGCAGTCATGACTGCTCTGCACCCAGAGCCATGAGCACGGATGGCAGGAGCTGAGGAAGGAGTCACCCCAGCCCTGGATTCACTTACGGAATCATAGAATCATAGAATATTAAGGATTGGAAGGGACCTTAAAGCCCATCCAGTCCCACCTCCTGCCATGGACAGGGACACCTTCCACTAGCCCAGGTTGTTCCAAGCCCCATCCAACCTGGCCTTGACCACTTCCAGAGATGGGGCAGCCACAGCTTCTCTGGGCAACCTGTGCCAGGGCCTCACCACCTTCACAGTCAAGAATTTTTTCCCATCTAAACCTACTCTCTGTCAGTGTGAAGCCATTCCCCCTTACCCTGTTGCTCCAGACCCTCATAAATCATCTCCCTCCATCTTTCCTGTAGGCACTGGAAGGCCACAATTAGGCCACCCTGAAGCCTTCTCCAATGCCACTTTTCTTAGCCTTACCTCATAGGGGAGGTTGGAAAAGACCTCCAAGATCATCAAGTCCAACCTTTGACCGAATACCACCATGGCCACTAAACCATGTTGTGAACCTCTGGTGCTTGGTTGTACCAACAGCTGTCTGACCCTGGTGGTGAAGGAGGGGCAGCCACCCATTGCCATGGTCAGAGGTTGTGCTGAGGGCTGATTGCATCAGTCTTCACACAAAACAGAGGAAAAAGCCACAGAAGGCTCCCTCTGCCAGTTCGGCCTGATCCGGTCTCTGTTCATTGCAGGAGGGTTGGGGTGGTTTACCTCTAAAGGTCACTTCTAACCCAAACCATTCAGTGACCATTTGGTACATCCTCTGCCATGCCTGGTTTCATGCAGTACCTGGAAAAGTCCTGCTTTTCTGATGTGCCTGGAAATGCCTCTGCTGTGTTTTCAGTGCTGGTACAAGCTCTCTTTCTACCATGTCCCATCATAGTCACACTGATCCCAACCACCAGAGCAATCCTGTCATCCAGCCAGTCTATGCAAGAGGGGAAAAAGTCACGCCTGTGGTTTATGGGTTTGTTTTCTCAACCTTTAGCAGTATTTGTTAGTTTGTTCTGTGTACAACTACAGACCCAGGCTCCAGGACGAGCTGTGTGATGAAGGACAAACCAGAGGATTTTTCCTCTTTCTCTCTCTTGTCTCTTTGCATTGATAAACCATGTCACTGGCATGAAGACACCACTGTGTGAAAGGTGGAAAGTTTCCTTCATGTCTGGGGGTTTTCCATAGGGCTTATGGCAGTTTACAGCCACAGTGGCAGTTATGGAGCTTAAAACATCTATGGGGATGCTAATGGCATCCAAAGGACAAATCCTACAAACCCTCACATTTTACACACGGTGGCCTTGTTTCTCTGGAGATGGAAAATGCGTGATAGGAAAGAGTTTCACAATTAAAGACAAGCCTGCATAGTTTGGTTTGTTGATACTCTTGCAAAAGCAAACAAAATAACTCCTTACCAAGGTTTGCTAGAAGCCCACAGTTTTTTTCCTAAGGGAAAATAAGGCTGCTTCGTGAAACTGTGGGGAAAATTTGAGCTGACAGCCCAAGATTAAGTTCACTTTTCTCATTCTGAGATGGCTTGGCTCAGATCACTTGGGTTGTGGGCTGTGCCTGCAGAAGACATGACAGTGCCTGGTGTGACGCCGGGTCTTCGTTCCAGGGGTAACTGCAGGGTCCATCTTTCCCAGGCACAGATAGAGCAAACATCATTGCAAGCAGAAATCCCCCAGAAAGGCAGCATTTCATCATGTTTCTGAAAAAAAAAAAACAAAAACAAAAACAAAAAAAAAAAAAAACAACAACAAAAAAACCCCCAAAACCTGGAGAGGTTGATTAGCCCATTTGGAAGGGTGATCAGGTAAGCCTGTACCCAGCCAAGTGACCACAGAAGTCAGAAGATGTCCTTTCCCTGAGGTTTTAAAGAACATTTTGAAATACTCATTGACAGCAATATCTGAAAGAAAGGTGAGATTACACCTCTTTAACCTCAAAATTTCTGTTAGAGGAGGGAAGGTCCTATGAAAATTGTTGCTGTAGAGGCTGTAGATGCTGGAGCAGCTCCTAGAGACACCAGGCTGCCAATATCCTTACTCCTCTCCCTCTCTGCTCCCCAGCACTGGCCTGAATCATGGATAGTTTCATGCTTTTTAACCATTTTTGTTAGATACTAGAAATTCTTAGGTTTAGTCATGCCTTCAGACCCTGAACTCTCTTATGGCTACTTGTGATATTCCATCTCGGTTCAACCCTTAGCCCAGATGTAAAATAAGACTTCTGTGCTCATTCAAAAAGTTACGAAAAGTTACAAGGTTTACAATTAGCAAACAGAACAATTTCGGGCTCTGGGTAAAGACTACAAGTGTGAAATCGAGTTTTGCCAGTAAATTGCTGCCTTTTCCTTAGCATTGAAAGCCATGCTCTCAGGTTTATTTGAACACATAAAATATGCTAAAAGTTTAGCAGCACCACTGTGTAAAGAAGAGTTGGATGAAGTATATATTTTTAAATACAGCAAGCAATAAAATGTTGCATAAATTCCCAGGAATATCATTTTGGGACAAGCACAATAGAATGCTTAATGTATCTATTCCCAGGTCTGCTGTTTTTATTCCTCTTTTTTTTTTTTTTCCTCCTGGTTTAGTCTCCTCACCCAGCTGATGGTTGGCATTAGAGGAGCTTTGAGGAAGGGGGTGCATCTATAGATATTTCCAATATCAGAGCAATGGGAGAAGGGATGCAAAGTGCTTGCACCCACTGGTGCAGCTGCATCCAGCTGTGGGAGACAGCTCAGAGCTGCTGTGCAAGGGGAGGATGGTTGCTTGCAAAAAGGACCATGGAAGATAAAGAAAAATATAAAGCAAATTGGGGAGAAAAAAGTCAAAGAAGACTCTTTCTCAATTTCCTCCAAAATTTATTTCCTTTTCATTTAACTTGGTTGAGAAGTGTCCCCATGGGCTTCATCAGAAAATCAATCTTTCTGCTTTAATTTCTAAATGGAGTTTTAAGTAGCTAGTCCTGACTCAAAACTCTGTGAGAAACCCAAATTCTCATCAAGACAGCTGGGATGTTGTTCAGAGCCCTTCCTGCAGGTCCAAGAGAAAAGTTTCAGTCAGTTTTGCCTCTTTCCAGAACAATGTTTTGGGTTTCAGATGATACTGCCTGAAGCTCTTCCTTGTACAGACCTTTCTGCAGTTGGGTTTCTTAATGGATAAAATACCCCAATTTAGGATCATGCCCTTCATTCAGGAGCTTCATCTTTCAAGAGGGTTTTGTTCCCCTGCAGCAAGTCAGATTTTGTCCCTTTGCAGAGCAATGATGCCCCAGGTGGGTCAGGGCTCTCATATAGCTATTGGTTACCTGAGTTTATGATTCTGCTTTCCAGCAGCATTTTTAAGCTATTTTAAAAGCTATTTCAAAACTATTTTTAAGCTATTTCAACAATAAAACTGTCTGCTCTATGGTTCCTCTGAAATGATCCTCCCAAGCTGTTCCCAGTTCCTGCTGCCTTTCAGGAGTATCTATTCTGGAAATGGGAATCTATAATCTGTGGGATCCCAGTAGGATAAATATACACTTATTAATTCAAACTGAAAGAGGGTAAATTTAGGATAGATATATCGAAGGAATTCTTCCCTGTGAGGGTGAGACCCTGGTGAGGCCCTAGCACAGGTTGCCCTGGAAGTGCCCAAGGCCAGGTTGGACGGGGCTTGGAACAACCTGGGACAGTGGAAGGTGTCCCTGCCCATGCAAGGGGATGGAACTTTATGATCTTTTAAGTTCCTTTCCAACCCAAACCCTTCCATGGTTCTATCTTAATCTCAGGAAATATATTAAAGGAAAAAAGTCCCGAACAGCCTCTGACATCAAAATTCTTATATTTTATTTCTCTCCATGCTTTCTACAAAGTTAATTTTTAGTTCTTACATAGTTTTAGCAATTGTAGCTCAGAGAGACCTGTAACTTTACTTTGAAGCATCAGCTAAGTATATTTATAAAAATTGGTCAAACTAATCCAATTAAGCTATATTTATATGTATATATTTATATATACTTGTATATATAAATGTATTTAAAAATCAATAATCAACAGATACTATTGAGCAATAGATCTTCTACACTGTATTTGACTTACCAGCTAAGACAGTGCAGTGCAAAAAATATAAGAGATGTTCAAACTGCAACTCTTTGGTACTAAACAAGAAGTTTTTGGCATCCTGAGAACAACTTCCAGTGCAGTTTGCTGAATTTGCCCACCTTGTAGAATTTTTGGCAGATTTTACCTGCATATCCATGTTCACCTCCCATGAATTTCCGTGGGTTGGAAGACTACCCTTCCAAAGAGAGAAATCTCAGCATCTCTAATGAGGGGCCAATTCCCAGTCCCACAGCACCTTCAAATGATAGTTGGCAGAGATCCTCCTTTTTGGGATTGGAATTGCTGGAGTTTTCTCTCAGTATAGCACAACACTGGCAATAGGCAAGGGCTGCAGTTCCCTATAATCCCTTTTCCTTTTGCAGATAATTTTGGGCTCCCCACAATATTCTCCTGCCCATGAGCAAAAAGCTCCGTGGTCAAGATTGCCTCCCCACCTCCCCCATCCAACTTCTCCATGCCTGCAGATATCAAAGAGAGCCAAAAAATCATCATTCAAGGCACAGAGAGGGGAAAAAAGTACATTCCCTGTGCTGGCCTGGCTTGCAGATTAAAAGTAATCTGGTAATGAGGATCCACCAGATGATAATTAATAAGTGGAGTTTTCTCTATCTGTTTCACCTGTCATGTAAGAAGAAATTTCCCAGGGCAGGAAGGTTTCTTTTACATGAACGTGAAGTGTTGCCTTTTTTAAGAGCAATCAGTTCGTGGAGTGGAATCTGGAGTCCTTTGTGTGAGCTGTGTGGATGGACTTTCAACTCCTCTCCTGCACTATCCCAGAAAATCAATCCAGGGTGCTTAACCCCCAGCAAACGTCATCCCAAGGAAATAGGTGGAGTTAGACCTCAAAGGACACTGAGAATCTGTGTTCTCTACAATTCAATAATAAGTTATATATTTTTTAAAGTAAAATAACAAGAAACAACTCAGGTTAACACACTTCTGTATAGGAGAAAAATCCTTTGGGTCAAAATTTGCTATTAACCATTTTGCACATGGAAATACATATCTATATGTATTCAACAGGATCCACACAAATTGAAAATAATTTGAGAAGACTCTCTTTCTAGTACTTCACACTGAAGTAATTTTCACATTTTTCTAGTAAATCACACTGAATTCAAGCTCGTAATCTTGTGAGACCCTTTCCTGAGTTCCTATGAAAAACTTTCTGTAAATACATAGAAATAAAATCATTAAAATGTTAATGTAACCTATACAATCAAACAGAAGACCTGCTGGAGACTGGATAAAAACTAAATCATAGGAAACCCCTTTCTTAAAACAAACTCATGGAGATTTTAATAACTTCCCCTTTAAGATGTCAGTACAATCTTCTGGTTTGGTCCATTTAAATCTAGAGCAATTCTACGTAACGAAAGGAAAGAATGAACATAAACAAGTTTCAATATGACTTCAGGATTCCTGACTCCTGTTTAGGGAGACTATTTTTCCGTATGGCACAAGTCTGCAGTGTTAAAGGCCTCTCTACAAAATAATGAGAAGCTGAGAATGAGAACAAACATGGTTACCCTGGAAAATTCACTTAAGGGAAGAGACACCAAACGATGTGTCCACGTATTTAATGTGCAACCAAATAGAAAAGAAGGAAAAGAAAAATAACAGAATCCCTGCCGTGTGCGAGAGCTGAGATAGTCCTTTGACACCACTGATTTTTTGTGAGAAATGGTATATTCAAGAGTTTCTGCTGCTGAAGGTGCTGGAGGTGCTGGGAGTTCCCACATTCAGAAAATGCTGCTGCACCAAAGCTCTGTGTATCTTAACACAAACCCCTATAATGTATAATAAATTTAGTGATTCATATATGGTTAATGCATGTTAATAATAATGGGTGTTTCCCATGTAACAAAATCCTGGGTGCAGATATGTATTAACTACCAATTAATTCCCTGTGATTGTGACCCACTTCCCCTGCAGTGGTTCCTGACCTGCTCTCCACCCAACACAAAATCTGGAATAGCATCTACAGCCTGGTGGCCACAAAAAGGTGAGGATTTTCCCTAAGAGTGACTCTAAAGATGCGTGGATGGACAATGGCCTCAATAGTAGTGAGAAGAAGCCCTCCCTGGAAGTGTTCAAGGCCAGGTTGGCTGTGGTTTGGAGCAACCTGGGGTAGTGGAAGGTGTCCATGCCCATGGCAGTGAGTAGAATGAGATGATCTTTAAGGTCCCTTCCAACCCAAAACAGTCCGTGGTTCTATAAAGATCCAATTTCCTGCAAAACATCAACTGGAAGGACCCAACCAATGGTTCAAATGCAAATACTCCTTTTTATTTTCCATGGCTTTATTCCACCATAGGTTCCATGGCCGTGGCATGTTTTATGTGTATCTGAATAAACTCAGGTTCTCTCCTTACACTCTGTTTTGTTTGGATATGACCCATTCTCCAATTTTTATGATAAAATGAGAACATAATTCACATATTAGCATTTCAAAACCTGTACAGCTGCAGAATGAGTAAACAGTGCAGTGAGTAATCGTTATTAATCTGCACTGGAGAAAGAGTGAGAGAGTGTGGAATAAAAAGGCACATGATTTTGTGGTGTGCTAAACCAGAAAAATATGTTTTGCACTTCTTAAAACATCTCAAATTCTTTTTTTATCTGTGTTTTAGAGGTGACAGAGAAAAATCTATCTTTTAGCTGAACTAATCTCCAATGAATTAATATCCTTTTTCATATGAAAGTGTTTGGGGAAACTTGAAATTGTAGCATAACCTATTGATTACATTATTTGAATTAAGTTTTCGAAGTCCTACAGCTGTTTGCTGTCAAGATTTAAACCTACTGTCTATTTTCAGCTGTGCACTTAATACACATTTCACCTGGTGACTCAATAACATTTTAATATAAAAGTACATGATCAGGGAACATATGTTCAGTGTTCATACGAGGCTTAATAGCGACAGAAGGGGTAACAATTAACAGTTCTGTTTTTTCTGGGTATACAGGGCCTGGGTTTAAAGTTTTTCCTGGGCTGCTTCCAAAAAATCTTTGTTCCTAGTGCCTTGACCTTTGAGGAGTTTGGAATCAATGAGCCACGTTGCCTTCCATAAGGGTGTCAAGTGCAGAATAAAAAACTGTGTCACATCATTTTTCACCGCGGCCAGATGAGGTCTGAGTGAAGGAACAAGGAACAGGAAAGCAAGAACATCTGAAAAATTGACTCTGCGAGCTGGAATGTGATTCTGCAATAAGGGGCAACTCTCCTTTTCTTTTTTTTTTCCCCCTCTTTTTTTTTGCCGGAGTAGGCAGGTTGTAGACAGATCTGGGTCTCAGCCTCCCACCCCTGGGGCCCCCGTGTCAAGGCGCAGTGATAGAGCGCCGTTCATTTATGCAACATCTGTAACGCATAGAGCAACGTATTAATAGCTCAATATGCCAATCTGCCACTGTGCATTTTGACCTGGAGAGGACCAGAAGCATGGAAGGTCTGTAAGGCAGATGTGGGAACAGCAGCAAGGGTGGAAATTAAAGGCAGACACCGAGTTTTGCGCGGCATCGCGGAGCGGTAGCTCTTCTGGAAGAGGCTAATGCTTCCAGCTCAGTTAGGAGGTTAATAGAGCTAATCTTCTGTATCACTATTATTTATAACATGTTGTTGGACTTAATGTTTATGAAGCTCAAGCTGGATAGTGCACATCCAATTATGTTTTCTTACAGCCATGGAGGGTTTTATGAAAAGGAATATTGAGTGAATGCTTTCTTGCTGAAAAATATTGTATTGGTTAGAAGGGAAGTTAATCCAATAGGAGGTAAAAACAGTAACAAAGGCTACAGCAAATGCAAGATGCTTTAAATTCATTGCATGACATTCTCACCCTAATTATTAGCCCACACTGGGAATAAAAACAGCACCCTCATCTTCAAGTTATTATTTTTTTTCCCTTTCCTCATTTTTATTGCACATTTACATAAGACTTGTATGCCTCGTACTTCTTCCAGTCTGGCTTATAAGGTTTCTTTTAACCCTTTACTTCTCTTTCACACAGCCATGTAGGAAGACTAATTTACACCCATAGAGGCAGTGGAAGGCAGGTGACAATGGTGCAGGTGGCTGGGGTAGAGGTGGCCAAGTTATCGTGGGCTTGAGGTGGCTGCAGCTTGAACAAGAGCCCAGTGATTTGGGTGGTTATCCACCCCTTAGGTCTGGAAAGCTGGAATGGAAAATCTTGGAGGCAAAAAAAAATTTTTGTAAGATTTCCAGTATTTCCTGCTTCTAATTGGATGGGAAATACTGCAAAGAGCAAATCTTTCTCATGGTGTGGAAGACCAAGCCCACACCTGGCAGCAGAAATGTCCAGCGGATGGTTGGGTTAGGCAAAAAAAAAACCTCTTTGAAAAATGCCCTGGCTCTCAATGAAAGACCATTGTTTTTGCAGTTAGAAAGAAGTGGGGTTTTGTGGTTTGTACTTTATGCTTAATATAAGGAGGGTTAAAGAAAGTATTACTGAAGGAAAAAGAGGGAAGGAAGGAAGATTAGTCAGTTAATAAAGGAGATTTATGTTAGTGACGGTGGGTAGGCAAATTGCACTGCTAAATGGGGTATGGACTTCTTTTATGTGGACAAGAGAATTTATCAATTTTCTTTAACTGAAACTGCAACATAATTGTGTCATCAAGGCCTTGGATGGAGGGGACACCAATCTCATGGAGAAATAGGTCTGGGGTCACCCATCCTGGCTGGTGGTCTCCAGGGCAGAAATTTGGTCAGGTTGGGAATGGTGCAGTCTCCTGAATATGTTTCCAACGAGCATTTTTGCTGTGCAAGGAGGATTTTATGCTGCAGTTTTGATCAAGGCTTGGGATCTTTTTTAGTCTGTATCACAAGTCAAAGATGCACATGGGCTGTTCTGGAATTCCATTTTTCCATGAGAAGCTTAGGAGGGACTTTGAGGGATGAGCAAGGCCGGCTGAGATGGAATCTCAGAAGCCTGAGATCTTCGTTGATGATGAAAGTTCTCTTTTCTGTCATCTTTGTCAGATTGGGCAGAGACACATGGCCACACGAAGCATTGGCAGATAATTGGTGCCTGACCTGTGTCCAACTGGCTTCCAGGAGCATTTCTTCCCAACATCTGTGAGAAGGCATCTGTGCAGCCAGTGGCTGACGAATTCCCTTGGAAGCGTTCCTGATCTGAACTGGTGTTGTGCATGTTCCTGGTTAAAAGGGAATTTCTGAAAACACATGGGTTGTCCCGAAGTTCTGTGTGCCATTATTGGAGTCAGTGTTTCCAGCAGGAATTCAGCTCCTCGTGTTACAGACGATGAGACCTGATGAACTGCTACGAATGTGTTATCTGCATGAAGCTGAGACAGCTCCTGCTCCAGAGGAGGATTTACTGGAGCAAATCCAATCTAGGACAGGAGCTACAATCGGAGCGTTTTTCTCCACAGGCCATGTCACCGTGGTTTCACTTCCCTCTAAGACCTGACACAGGTGTAGCTTCAGGACCAAGGTCTCAAAGAAGAATTAGAGTAGAGCAGTCTACAGACAGAAATAAATAATACTCTGTGGCTGGTATTTCATTTATCATCTATGCACTTGAATTTAGTCTCATCTAAATCCTATACATATGTCCTTAAATGCCTGCAGAAATCTCAGGTTTCTCCTCTTCCATTATGGATCCCATATAAAACCTGTTTTCTATTAAAAAGTAAAAAAGAGTATTCAGGAAAAGTGCATTCTTTCTCAATCCCTGAGCCATTTGGCACTTCAGAAAATCATCAGAGAAGTGTGTGCTTTGCAAAGCCAAGAATATCTCCCTCTCAAAACCCAACCTCTTCTCTAGTGGCTTCTGAAAAAGTAGCATAGGAGAATACAAGGGCAACAGGAACGAGTGGCCGAGGGACCAGAAGAGCCTCAGGTGCTGTAGGAGGTGAAGGTGGGATGGCCATAGGTTGAACACCACATTTTCTTGTTGAATCCTGTAAACACAGAGAATTTGGCTAAGGACAACCATCAGGAAATATGAATATTATGCATAATTTTGAGAGAAAATTCTATGTCTATTCTCAGATAAGGATGTGTTTAGGGTTCAAAAGGGTAGGAAGTTGGCTGACTCAGTTTGTGGCTTGAACTTGGGACATTTAGTTGACTTCATTGGAAGATTTTCTTTACCCTCACACAAAATGGCAAGATGTGTGTTTACATTTTGTTGCTGTGAAAATATTTACTTTGGAGTAGATGTATTTGAAATTATCAAATCTAAGAGGAAAATTTTGGGTAGGGTCTGGAACAAATTGGTGAATTTAATAATTGATCTTTTTGGACCAAGATAGCTGAAATGTCACAAAAATCAGCTGAAGTTGGGTCATTATTTGTAGGGTATACAACTTGATTTGTCTCAGACTGCTGGAACTGGTTGTCCAGAGAAGTTATGGCTACCTCATCCCTGGAAGTGTCCAAGGCCAGGTTGGATGGGGCTTGGAGCAACCTGGTCTAGTGGGAGATGTCCCTGCCCATGGCAGGGAGTGGGAATGAGATGATCTTTAAGTTCCCTTCCAATCCAAAACTGAATTTTAACCTGGTATTGGAATGAATTTGAAAAGTTTATTTAATTTAGTGATAATTGTGGAAGATCTGAAGGAGAGGATTAGAAAAAGAGGTTAGGGAAAATAAAAAGTCTTGGAGACATATTTCTATTGTTATACTCACACAGGTTGAGAATCAAAGAAAACCAATACAGTCTGGATCATCAAACTCTTGCTTTGGGCATTTTATCTCACCTGACAGAGTTTGAGTCTGTTGATAAGACTAGATAAGACTTTGTAAAATGAACAGTTAAAGATCTAGTTTTACCCCTGGGTATTCCCAGGTGTTGAAAGATAATCTGGATATTCTACTGAGAAAACTGGACAAGGAATAGCCTTAAACTACTTTTTTAGTTGGAGGACAAATGTATTTGAAATTATTAAGAGCAAGATTAGGGTTATACAGAGCTGAACCTTATTCCTGTTTGTCACATCATTCAGAAAAATGAGGCCTTGTTATCACAGAACTCAAACTTCACTCCGATTTTGAACTATCTTCATTTTGAGATGCTTAGTAAAACTAACACTGCGGGGAAATGATGTTGCACTTTAGGATTATCCAAAGGTCAAATATTCAGAATAATCTAATAGGAAAACACAGTGTTCCATTTAAGAGAATAGCATCTAATAGGAGAGGAAGAATATTCTAACCTGGAAGACTCCACTATGAAAAAAAAAAAATTAAAACAATCAAGGAGAAAGCCAAAACCTCAGAGTCTGTGCTGTTTCACAGCACTCTGTGAAGGCAGCACATCAGGACAAAAGGTACCAGGCATTCAGGAGGTCCAGTGGGCTCCTTTCAATCTTTCCTGCTCTTTGGAATAAGTCTCCGCTTGCCCAGGAGTGAGCACAACATGTAGCACCTTATTTGTTATTCTGACTCCTCCTAAATCAGACTTGCTTTTGTGAATTTTGGTACTTTACATGTGGACCCTCCTTGTCTGAAATTTGGTAATGTAGCCAAACAAAAGAGGATTCAGAATGATTTTTTGCTTTGTCGGCAGATCCATCACATTCCAGACGCTGCTCCACCTCCCAGCAGCCAGGCCATGGAGAACACGATCCATTAACGACCAGCAATGCCCTCTGTGTTGGCTGTAAGCAATATGATCTTGTATCCACTGCTTCCAATAGCAGGGTAAAATACTCAGGTGTTCCAGAATAAAACAATGAATCTGAACTGGTAAATTCTGAGTTTCGAACCATGAGACACATAGGCCAGTTTGGAAAGTCAGTGTCGACTGGAGATCCTGCTCATAGGGTGAATGAGTTCCATTTAAATCTACTGTAAAATGTTTGTGAAATTCAGTTGTCTGAATAGTTCTAAAGAAAAGGCATTTGGGTTTATTGAAGTTTTATTACTTTTTTCTATCTTGTATCAGGAAATGACGAAAGGACTTGAGTGCAGAATGCAGGGTAACATCTGCCATCCCCCCATAGAACCTCATATTACTAAACATATGAACCATATCCATATTGTCCAGCCATATTACTAAATATATGAAGTCTTTAAAAATATTATATTGATTTTCTCTGTTTTGAATAAAAATTATAAGCAGAGCTGGGAAATATCTCCCTTTCCTCCTCTCCATACTGTTGGCTCATGAACTGTAAGTGCATTGCGAAGAGGTGGCAAATTTCCCCATCCTCTCCATCCTCCCATCCCCAAATCTCTGAGTTGGAAGGGACCCAAAAGGATCATCGAGTCCAACTCCTGGCCCTGCCCAGGACACCCCAAAATCCCACCCTGTGCCCCAGAGTATCATCCAAAAGCCTCTTGAGCTCTGTCAGCCTTGGTGCTGTGCCCACTGCCCTGGGGAGCCTGTTTAGTACCCGACCACCCTCTGGGGGAAGAACCTTTTTCTAATATCCAACCTAAACCTGCCCTGACACAACTTCAGGCCATTCCCTGGGTCCTGTCCCTGGTCTCCACAGAGCAGAGATCAGGAAGTTGTAACTGCAAAGAGGTCACAGCAGGCAGTGTTTGGGCAGGTCCTTGGTGGATCAGAGCCCATGGGGTGAGGGGGCAGCAGGGTCCAAGAATCCTGGCCTCCCACCACATTCCTCCACCATACCGGAGGTGACTGGGCAAGGGGTCCATGCTGGGGTTACACTGGGCCACTCTCCCTGCTGCAAACAGGAACCTCCAGCAATGCTAAACAAATCAGGCTGCCAAAGGATTTTTTTTCTTTTTTTTTTTTTTTTTTTTTTTTTTGTTCCTAACTTTCCCATAAAAAGATTCAGGTAAATGTAGCATGACGAGCCAATTTAAGCCAATTTCAAAGTTATTTGAGTAATTGGTTATTAAGATAACACTCTCAAATTTCAATTCAGCAATTATCCTCTTAAAGATACAGAATGTAAGTATAGGGGGAAGAGTGTATGCATTAAAGCTACAGAGGCCCCTTTTTAAAACCTAAATTGTGTAGGTATTTGACAAAAACATGGAGCTCCTAATCTCATTGAACTGAGATCTATCTTCTAACATGTGCAATCCTTCTATGTTGAAAGCAAGTGTTTCTAAATTTTGGAAAAGGAGTTGACTATTATTAGTGCTCATAAAGATTAAGAGACTAAGTGAAGACCCTCCTTTTAATATATGTAAGCTCCTTACCCATAACTTAAGAACCACAAGGGGACAGAACATTGTCTTCCTACAAGGCTGCACTGCAGACTGATGCAGAGTGTGATGATGGAAATAATGGCTTTGGCAGATGTACTTGGTTTGGAGCCAATTTCTCCATCCTAATGAATGGTGGAATTACCACAGAAAAGCTTTACAGTTAAAAAAAAAAATAAAAAAAAAAAATAAAAAATGGGAAGAGAGAGAAAAAAAGAAAAAAGAAAGAAAAAATGTGCAGCTTATTCCCAGTTAATCAACCCTGTAGGATGGATGGCCATGAGCAATTATTATTCCCAGATACTACTGGTTAATCAAAAAGCACACAGTTAAAAGGCCTTGCGTTTGCTACTTGGCTGCTGAAAGCAAGAGTGTAGAATCCGCAAATGTTCACCAGAAGATTAAGGTTATGCAAATGCTGGGAAGTTTCCTCTGCTTACAGAGTTGCCTTTCAGGAAGGCGAAGTGGGTTTGTTATTCTCTGAGTGGCACTGGAAGGGGTTTAGGGAAGTGTTGTTGACAGCGGGGGGCCGGGAGTGTTGATGCCAGCTCCGGTTTATGGTGTCCTCAGCTACTGCTCAGGGCAAATGTTCTCTGGGAGGAGTGTTATCCCAGAGCACAGATATTCCTCACACCCCTCTGCTGCACCAACAGCCCTCAGCTCTCCCCTTGCATTGCAGTTGTGCCTGAGAACCAAAGGGAGTGACGATGCACAACCTGTGTCTGCAGCTTTTTGTGCCTCCTCTCTAGAGCCAAAGAGCGGGAGAAATCAAAGAGAAAGCAAAGAGAGCGAAATCCTGACAGAGCAGAGGTCGGGGGTTTGTTCACCATTTGGCTCAGACCAGCAAAATGCAAAGGACAGGACAAAATAGGACAGGAAATATGAAGCTGGGTCTGATTTACTCCTGATGAAAGTTAACCCCCTTCCACTGGAATTTTCTGTGGAGCTAAGCCAGCTCCCTGCAGCTGAGAATCCATTCCTTTTGTGTTCAGATCAGTTATAATAATTAAAGATATATTGAGACAGCAGAGAGTGCAGTGTAATCAGGACTGGGAAAAATACTTCAGAGTTATTTTAGCTTTAGTCCTTACGTTTATTTTTTGTGACTGAGATTGTTTAAATAATACATCCCCAGGGAGCAGAGTAAAAATATAGATTCTAATTTGAATATAGATAAACACTGTATTATATATCACAAAATATGCTGGTGTAGCATAAGCAGTACATGCTACATGTTAACACCAAGTATTACGTAACCGCAGCACCCAGCCAACTTACTTTTGTCGTGCTAATGTATTTTTTACCCCTAAACATTAATATTTTTATATCTATATATATACACTGCTACAATGCCATATTCCCAGGTTTTGCAGTTTTGCTGCATTTTTCTGGCACAGGTTACAATGGGGGAAAAATGCCAACTGGAACATGTCGAAAAACAAGATCATAAGGTTTCACTCAAGTTGCTTAAATTATTATGTAGGAGGTATATTATCGACCTTTTAATAAAAACCTTTACAGTCTCCATGGAAACATTTTTACATTGACATATAAAAACATAAATGGAAAAAAAATGTTGTAAAAAAATGAATCTGGTCTCCTGTTCATAAATTAGAGGCTGCCCTCACTGTGTGGTGCCTCATCTTCCCTCCGTTATGCAAATGCAAGTGCTCAATGATGATTCATTAGTTGAGCATCTTGCTGTAACCTGTGTAGTAAGCTGAGGTATTCAAGGGATTTAATCCTAAAATAGCATTTAGTGTCTCTGCAAA
Organism: Pseudopipra pipra; assembly: GCF_036250125.1. Classification (NCBI taxonomy): domain Eukaryota; kingdom Metazoa; phylum Chordata; class Aves; order Passeriformes; family Pipridae; genus Pseudopipra; species Pseudopipra pipra. The sequence continues at coordinate 32,081,252 of NC_087556.1, read as the reverse complement.
GCAGTTTCCCATCTACTTTTAAACCAGGACAGCACATCAGTGCCTTTGGACTCGGGTTAAATGTGCAGAAGGTGGAACAACACTCGGAAGTAGCGACTCATAAAATTCAAAGCTCGCATGAAAATGCCTGCCTGGTTTTCTTTGTACTTAAATTAAGAGACTCTCATCCTGACTGGGCTGAATTTCCAGGAGTTTTCAGCCTTTACAGCAGAGGAAAATCCTGTGTCCCCTCAGCCTCCCGTGCTGGAGCCCCAGAAAGTTTGGGAAGGGGCGAGGGATCTCAAACACATCGTTTGAGATAAGGATCAGCCTCTCTTGATTTGAATTCCAGAGCTCTCAGCTGTGGTCTGCTGACATCTCGTCAGCATCCCTGACATTTACCAGCTATATCCCGTTTATATCATTCTCAGCTCCAGAGGCCAGATGACAAGATGCAAAGACATTAGAATTCTGATAATAATGCAAAGACACAAGTTTGTGCTGTTAAAAAGTGCAATACAAAGAGCACAGAGATTATTTTCCCAGAGACATGAGTACCTTCTCAGTTTAAGCACAGTGCTAAATGTGCTTTTATTTACAGATAATTCTCTGGCATGTTTCTCTTTTAATCTCAATTTCCTCTTTAATGAGTACAGGATTGTGCCAACAATTTGCAGGAGCATTCTTAACATGAGTACACACTAAGTGGTTTTTCAAGGAGCTGAAGAAACAAAACCATCAATGTTTACTAAAATAAAAAGCAGTTTCTAAAGATCTCTCTTCAAATACAAGCTAATGATGCATTGATCTGTTTCATATAATAAAATAAAGAACAAAAATATTCTCAAAGTGAATCATGTAGCTTTCTACCAATTATGGAAACCAAAAGCCTGATTAGCACATAGATTTTAAAAAGTTGAAGGAAGAGTCTTTGCAGGCAGGTAAATGTCATTTTCTGAATGCAATAAATAACATGAATGAATCATCCAGGTTTAAGTTCTTTACAAAGCCCAGTGAAATTATCGAATGCCTTTGCACACTCTTCAGCAGCATCAGAAATTAAATACATATAAACTTTTAAATATAATTTAGTATCAGACTAAACAGCTGTCCTCTCATATACAATGTAAGTGGGGTATTTATATATTTGTAATACACCATGTATAAACACACACTCATTATCCAAATACATTTTTAATAGCTTTTTTTTTGCAGTTCCTACCTAATACAGCTGATATGATGATTTTCAGAGTGATTTCTTGCTGAATCAACCTTGAAGGGAACATTCTAGATTTTCATACCTGGATAGCTTTTCCACTGCCTCCAGCTTTGTGTCAATAACTAACATTGGCAAAGGAAACTGATTTTCACAAAGTGCTCAACACTAGTTCTCTAAGCACCAGGATCTCCCAAAAGTATCTCAAATTCATCTTAACTAAGTTCACAAGAGGAAATAGATAAAGGGAGTAAGTCACACTAAAGTGATGGTTGAAATGAATGCAGGAAAGTGTGGGAAATGTGGAGAGTTCATAGGCACACACACACCAAGGAGCAGCACACAGCTCCCTCCCTGCCAGCATTCCAGGGTGGATGGAGATCTGAGCAACCTGGTCTAGTGGAAGGTGTCCCTGCCCAAGTCAGGCGGTCGGAACAGGATGATCCTTATGGTCTCCTTCCAACTCAAACCATTCTGTAATTCTATGTCACAGGACGAACCAAATTCTTGCCTCAGGCTCCGACATCCAGCCGTCACTACAGAGCAGCACTTGAGAGCTCCAGTGCAATCTCTCACATAAAATGCTTCAATTTCTTCAGTCTTGTTTGTAGTTATTATCAGTTAAAGAGATGTTCCTGTATGTTTGGAAAAAACATGGGCATACACTGACTCTGTTATTCATGAATGTGTACAGCTTCCACAGTCTTTAATAAACACCATCAAAACTCATAAGGATATTTTTGCACATTTAGGTGTAGACCCCTTAATTTACCCAAAAGACCAAACTATCATATAATGACACTCTCATATGGCAAAACACCTCAAATCCTAAAAAGTATGTTTTAAAAGAAGAGCACAAGTATTCCAGCTGTTTTAATCAGCTGCATTTTCCAGTCATCCCCTTATCTAAGTTTTACCTTTTTTACATGTGTTGTCTGCTAAAAACTAACTATAATATGGCTTAACTTTTCATCTGGGGAATGATTAAAGCTCAGTCTTGCTGCTCCCACTCGCAGGGGATGACAGCCTTGTTCCTCTCCCCGCAGAGTTTGATGTCTCAGGTAGTGCTGAGTGACCACCCAACGTGGCAAGTCCTGCTGTTGTTGCAACTATCATATTTCTCCCCATGCATTTCACCTTTTCCCTTGCTCTGCTATGCCTCTCAGCAAAGTGGAAAATATTCTTCCTGCAAAACTGTCCAAGAAGTCAGAGGCCACGGCAGAGGGCTTGAGCTGGCAGCATACAGAAATCTAGTTTGTCTTTTCAGCAGGGGTGGTGGTGTTGAAGCCCCAGGTCACTCTCAGAGGACCCCACTTTGTGGTCACTCAAGCTGATGGTCCCCCCAGAAGCTCTTCAGGAGTCATATCTTACCTCCCTTGTTCTTCAGCCCCCTTGTTCCCAACATGGACTGTACCTTGTATCCACAAATTGGCCCCTCGCTATGATCCTAATAGGTGGCTGTGGGGCCAACAAAAATGTGCCAACATTTTTGGCAATTCTTCCTACAGTGTTTGTGCAGATCTCTGCAGGTCATTAACCTGAACATGGAAATGCCTCTGCATGGTCTCCAAGGCTCAACCTTTGTCAATCCAAGCATCCAGTGCCAGCACTGTGGCACTTAAATGGAGAAAACTTTTGCCCATCCTCCAGAAGGAAGTGCAAACATTGCTCTGCGATGGCAACAAAGAGAAAAGGATGGATAATAGGAAAGAAAAAAAAAAGGAAAATTGCCAAGGAAAATCCCTGTGAACTTCCAACCCCCACAGCACATAAAATCATGGAATGGTTTGAGTTGGAAGAGACCTTAAAGCTCATCCACTCCTCACCCCTGCCATGGCCAGGGACACCTTCCACTCCACTAGACCAAGTTGCTCCAAGCCCCATCCAACCTTGCCTTGGACACTTCCAGGGATGGAACAGCCACAACTTCTCGGGGCAACCTGTGCCAGGGCCTCACCACCCTCACAGCCAACAATTCCTTCCCAGTATCCCATCTAACCCTGCCTTTGACGGTGAGATGCCATCCCCCTTTGTCCTGTCAGTCCATGGCCTTCTCCAAAGTCCCTCTCCAGCTCTTCTGGAGCCTCTATAAGCACTGGAAGGGGCTCTAAGGCATCCCTGGAGCTTCTCTTCTCCAGGTGAACACCCCCAGCTCTCCCAGACTGACTCCAGAGCAGAGGAGCTCCTCCGTGGCCTCTTCTGGACTCACTTCAATATGTCTATGACCTTATTTTGGGGATCCCAGAGCTGTAAGTCTGAATATCAGATGAGTGGCTACCAAGCCTCCAGAGCTGAGACTCCCCCCCATCTCATACCCTGCTCCTGCTTTAGCGGGAGCTCATCACCTTCTTCCACAGACACAATGCTGCTGTCACTGAAAATCTACTTCCTACCCTGCCAGTCTTACCTGGAGATGGTTCCAGAGCTGGGAAGGAACACCATAAAGGAGGTCAAAAGGTCAGACATCCAATGTTTTTTTTTTATAACAGCTTGCACTTTTCCTTCTCACACTGTGCCTTGAGAAACAAGGATGCACCCATTAGAGTATTTATGTTTAAATACTAGTAATCTATTAATTTCTCCCATAAACTGAACATCCATCTAGCAAAGGTTTGTTCTTCTTTTTGATATCCCCAAGAAACACAACATGTCTTAGGGGATGAGTCCCTTGATACTTTTCTATGTGTTTATTTTAAATAGATGAAATAATTATAGGAAAAAATCTAAAACTCATACATACAACTGTAGCATTAAGAAAATGTTCAATTAAGTATGTGATGTGTTTATTCAGTTAAATTTTTACAATTTCTTTTTTTGAGTAGTCCAAGAGATTTTGGATTCCCTGGTAACAACTTGGTGTAAACTTCAATTAGTTTGAGTTTGTAAAGTCATGTCTCTGTAACTGTGTGTCTGAACCAAATATAAAACAAGGCAAGTGAAGGGAAAATAAATAATGGCAGCATTAAAAGTTCATATTCATGCTGAAGAGTTAATCTGATCACCACCAGCACCTCAACCTTTTCTGACAAAACATGCAAGAAATTTTAATTTGTTATATTGTAGGACACTGGTGGGCATGTGCAAGTCTTAACTTGATCTCAGTGCTCAATCCTCTGTTTAACAGTTACTTACAGGTCATTTCAAACTTTATTTTACACCTTCTTCTGACACGGAATCTGATGGTATAGACCTTGTAGGTATTATTAAACACACATAAGTCAGTTCCAAAGTTCTGCTGTATCGAGTTGCACCAGATCTGAACTTGCCTGTGAAGAAACAATATGTTTTCATCCCACGTTATCCCAGCTTGGAAGCAGTTCCTACCCTGAGCAGCAAGCCCGATGTTCACCGGTGCTAAAGTCACAGGGCTGCATATTTCTCTGCATGTGTATGTGTTTGCATCTGCAATTTCCCAATATTCCTGGCTACTGCTCTCAGAGCCACTGAACTGCTCAGCGCTCCATGTAATAAAACACTGAAGGCATCTGGGTTTTTTTGGACACATGTCTTGGCATGAAGCTGTGCTTGAAGTGCTGGATTCTCTTTGCACAGTTTGGAGACCAGCATGTTTCCAGTGGAGCTGGAAACCTGTAACCACTCATATACTCTGCTGGGTAATTTGTTATAGTTTAGGACTGTTTGGATTTGTTTTCAAGTTGGAAAAAGAAATTTAAGGGGGTAACCTAAGAAAGAACAGATGCTAATACTGGAATATTAGAGCTAAGGGTTCTTATCGCAGTTTGGGGAGCTGTCTAACAGCCCTTTTCAGAAAAAAATCTGGCCTGAAAGTGACATGAAAGCAAGTGTATTAAGCATTGTAAAACCAGCTTCCCTCTCTCCACTCCTTTGACTTGTGAAATCATGTTTCTCTGATATCTCAAACGGCTCCATTCTGGCTCCCCATCCACTGCTCCCAATGCACCACAGCCCAGGGCTGCCCGGGCTGCCTTCAGCAGGCACAGATTAGCACTTGGCCACCTGTACATTAAGGGCATGTTTTACATTTCACTGTTTGAAGCATCTCCATCTATTATGGTTTTTCCATTGTTAAGGAAAGCAGGAAAATCCAGGAGATGTTATTACTGTGTAAATATAAAATGCAGATATAAATCAGAGATTCAGAGAATGGCCTGGGTTGGAAGTAACCTTAAAGACAATTTAGTTTCAATCCCCTACCATGGGCAGGGACACCTTCCACTAGACCAGGTTGCTCAGAGCTTCATCCAACCTGGCCTTGAACACTTCCAGGGATGGGGCAGCCACAGTTTCTCTGGGCAACCTGTGCCAGGGCATCACCACCCTCATGGGGAAGGATTCTGTCCTAATATCTCATCTAAACCTAGTCTCTGTCAATTTGAAGCCATTCTCCATTGTCCTCTTACTCCATGCTTTCGTAAAAAGTCCCCCTCCATCTTTCCTGTTGGTTTCCTTCAGGTACTGGAAGGTCACAACTATAACCATATATTTTGTCCCCAGAGCAGGCAAGAACCTTGCACCATTTTGCACCATTGGCTGGCAGTCTGATTTAGCTCCAAAATGCTTTGGACTGTTTTTTGGGGTTATTCCCATGGAGGTGAGATTCCCCCTGGTTCTGTAGCTCTCTGGGATATGCTGTTCAGGCTGCAGGTGGGGGGTCAGCAGGACAGCTGGGATTTCTTCAACACATCCAGTCCCAGTTAAACCTGCTGTGCAGCACTTCTGGATTCCAGAGCTGGAGCAAGTGGGCAAGAAAAAGACCCCCAAAGTGGCCCTCTAGTATATCAGCATCTGATTGCAATTTCTGATGGCAATTTCTTCCTTTTTTTACACAATTTTCCATCTGTCTGGGTAACCAAAGCCATGCAGATGACTGGAAGGAAACGCCAATTCTTTTTACTTTTGTTGAAATGACTTTCACCCTTCTGCTATCGTATTCTCTGCTACATTTAATTTGTTTTGGTTTAGCACATTTTAGCTGAGCAAACAATTTGTATGTTATGACTTGAGCCCATTTTAGAATTGTTAAGGATGTTGGTTTTTTTTCCTTTTTCACAGTTTTTTTTCTAACCTGTCTGTATTCAGCTCACATGCTGGGTTGTATTTAAACAGAAGATCAACTGATAATTGCAACACCACTGCTGGCGTCGCTCTAGTGAGGAGGCTGCCAGCATTTCCAGGTTGAATTTTGGCAGCAGACATTGCAGCCTGGAAGCCAATTTTATTAAAATGAGTAGAGGGAAAAATCTGTTTGGCCTCTTTCGCTTGGTAAGAATGTAAAAAGAAAAAATTTTAAAATAATAAATTAATGTTGAAAATGTAGCCCCCGACCTACAGGTATTTTTGTGATGTTGCCACTCAGCTGAGGTGTCCAGGCCAATATCTGTGGTTGGGATCACCCTCAGCTCCCAACCAGAGCCATATTTTCCCAGATTAGGGCATTGACCACATATTAATTACAAGCTGGGGCATCATGGATGTGCCCAAGAAGTTTCTGAAGCTGGCTGCTCACCACTGTCCCAGATGATCATAGCCCTCTGGTCCAAGCATCTCCATGCAGTCCCACAATGAGGCCAGAGCAGTCCGAGTTCATCCCAGAAATTCCATATGCCTCAGTAAAAGCACAACCATCTACACTTGTTATTGTCTGAGGACCCATATCCTCCCACCTCCTCTTGAAAATGTGCACCATACTCCAGCAGAATACAGATGAAAATCTGAAACTCATATAATTTTATATCTCAGCCTATGGGATAGAGATAATTACAGTTTTAGAATGGGATCAAAAAGCCCAGATCTACAGAGACTCTTTGAAGTCAATATCTATTTATTATAATTACACAACATCTTGCATCAAACCTGAAAGCATTATTAACATTTGCAAAAGAAAGACAGGCTCCTCATGCCACTGTTTATACCCATTTTATGGATAGGCAACCTGAGGAACAAAGATTTCAGGTGTGTTGCCTCTGTGTTCGAGCAGCACATGGACACTGGCAGGTGCAGCAAACCCCAGGCTTTCAAACAAGACATTTAACTCATCAGAGCCCCAGATTCTCTTGATGTTCCTTGTATTCACACATCTGTGACTTCCTCAGTCGGACAGGCCAAAGGCAGAACATTTTGGGATATAATGAAGCTACTCAGTTAGTAAACTAATAACACCTCATATTTAATATTGCTTTTACCCAAGGATTGCGTTTCTTTAACGACCGTGAACTGTACAGAAACTCTTGTTCCACTCTTCACATGTATGAGAAGAAGGCAGGAGAAGCGAAAACGGGACTTGTACAAGGTGGTTTAGGGAATTGAAGGTCAAGCTGTGAGAGCTGGGAGCCAAAACTCTTTATTGGCCACCCCTCTCCTTTAATTCCCGGGTTACGACTTGTCCCTGATGGGTGAGGAAGACATGAAGCAGTGCGGAGCCAGCAAACAGAAATCTGAAACAGTTGGGGCAATCTTTTAACAAAACATAACAGCTACTTAGCAGTTATTGCAAGGCCAATTTAACAATGGAATATTGCAGTGTTTCCATGGAATGGAAAGAGATGTGCGCCTGAATGGAGCAGTGCTGATCTATAACCAGTGTATTATTCAGAATAACTCCTCTGGCAGGAGGAATAGAACCGTTAAGGTTGGAAAAGACCTTTAAAATTATGAGTTCCAACCATCTAATTGCTTGGGATGGTGTTTTCTGGAGAAATCTGCACCTCAGTGGTGGTGCTCTATAGAAACATACTCACTGCTGCTGCAATGTGCAAGGGCAGAGGACAACAGTGCTGGGGTTGATGCACCAAACACTGCTCAGCTCCAGCTCCTGGCAGTGCTCAGGCATCCCCAGAGCAGCAGGAATCTGCTCCTGGTCATCCCAGCTGCAGTACCAAGATGGGATTGTGGGGATCACCCTTGCACAGGACCACCTGGAGCCTGGGAAATCCACCTTTGCTCTCAGGGCTGGTCTTTCAGAGGAAGGGAAGCAATGTTTTCCTTGGGTTGGCAGAGGGCAGTGTCTCTCCCCTCATGCTCTGTGGGCACCTCTGTGGCAGGAGAGGCTTGGTGCTGGCAGGGCAGCACAGGTACAGTGTGACAGTGTCCTGCCCACCTGGGTTTTCCTCATGAACCAAAAGAGTCCCGACACCCCCTGGGACAGAGACCCTTAGGAAAGGCTACCACCAACTTCCTCTGCTGTGATTTTCCCTTTTTCATTATGTTTGACATTTTTGAGACTGAGCTTTGTTACAGACTATTAGCCTATGGCAGTAGGCTGGGGAGATAAGACTTCATCAAGCTATAAATCACACCAAAGCGTGGAAAAATGGGAAATTCTAAGGTTGCACCAGCAGCTCTGGTTGGGTTCGCCTGAGTGTTGTACTGATTGCAATATTTCAAGTGACTGCTGGTATAAGCCAATGCTGCAGCTTGCAAGGAAATGAGTTTGGTGCCTTGTGTCTGAACAGCAACACTATTAAAGTTTTGTACTTAGCATCGTTACTGACTTTGTGGGATCACTGTAGCAAGTTTTAAATGATGCATGAAATGAAGAATTCCTGCCCATCCTAAGGAGAGATAATGCAGATAATAGACTGCCTTGCAATCACAGCTGTGCAGCGTTTTTTTGTTCTGCTCACAGAAATGCCCTCCAAGCCCCAAAGTAACAGTATATACAGTGCACTCCCAGGGTGGGTTTTTTCTTCACTGGGTTTATACTGATTATTGTCCCTCTCCCCAGTCATACATATGTCCAAGGAAGGCAGAGTGTATGGATTATGGACAGGGACACAGATGTCCAGAGCCCAGGACTCCTAAGGATGCTCATGCTCCTCTCCACCGTGGAGGTGCTGCAATAATTTTACAGCTGCTGCCCAGATGTTTTTTATCTCGGACTTTTAAACCATCACAGTGGGCAATTGCACATGTTCCCAAGCAGAGAAGATCCTGGATTTGCTGCACCACATGCCCTCATGGTACAGGACCACAGATAAGCAAGCAGCAGGGCCAGGAAGGAGTATTTTGGCCAGCAAACTTCCATGCCTGTTTCCAAAGATTAGTGGAACCAGTCACAACCCAGTGGTTCCAAACTGCAGAACAAAATTCAGGTATGAGACACGAGACCCCCACCTTCGCAATATTTACATTAGAGACCTGGATTTGGCTAATGGGGACCAGGCACATCACTGGTCCCACTTCAGGTGTGTGGATGAACGTTCAGATGGACAAAATCAGTGGCAGTGTTACAGTCAGTGCAGGTTTTTATCACTCAGGTTTCGTGTCATCCGCTTGGGCATTTTGTCATGTCATGTTTGCTCCAGAAGTCACGTATCGAAAAGATTTATACTGTTGTGTGCTTTATACTTGAAGAACTTAATTTTTTTCCCTTTTTTTTTTTTCAACGGCATTTTTTATGTGTGAAAAATCGATAATAAATCACATGGTCTTGCTACTCAAGGCCTTTGCTTTCTTCAGTGCCCTGGTGAGTGTTAAGTGCATCGGCAACACACAAGTTGAACCAAAAAACCCAGCAACGGGTCATTTGGAGAAATAAAGCTCTACTGGGTCATTCATTTTTTAAAAAAAAAGTCACATATTAAAAAGTATCTTGTAGGTAAAGGAATGCCATGCCATTTAAAGTGTTAAATATCCTATTATTTTGTTTTAATAGGTTCAGGGATTCACAGGAGTTACTTTGTTACGTTAATACCCCACGACATCAGCTTTTACTTGTCACAAACATTTTTCTGCACTCCCCAAATATTTTCCCTGAATTCCTTTCTTTGTCCCTATGCTTTCAAGAGAATTTAAGGAAGAAAAATGTGCAACTCCCCCGCAGTCATATATTTCCAGGAGCTGGAAAGGCACAGGGAGTGAGTAGAAGTTAGTCCCCCACTGTATTTTCAGCAGTTAAGTCCCATTTTCATTGACTCATGTGCCTGTCAATTACACTCAACAATATTTATGAAAACAAAGTTATAAAGCAAAGGAAATCAATGTTACTGTTATTGTTATAAAAAATTGCACCTCCTGATAATCTTATTTGGGGCATTGCAGCTAACATCCCCAGCAGTTCCAGAAATGCATTGCTTTCCTCCTATTCTGCGTGAAACACCATTAGGAAGGTGCAATTTTGGAAAATAGGTAGGAAAACAGGGCAAGAAC
>NC_087556.1:32020928-32065928 GCF_036250125.1 Pseudopipra pipra | reverse complement strand
GAATGTACCATGCTGGACCTGATTTCAGAGCTGACAAAAAGGCCTATTTCTAATTTATGTCATAGTATTACCAGTCTTTTCATACCCTTGATGCCCCAGGCACATTACTGGAGCACCAAAACCAAGACAGAAACAGATCCTCCACCTGGCTCACCACATTCCTCTTGGACCACATGTTATGCACCAATTCCCATATCACTGAGGGAAAATATATCCTATGTTAGAGCATTGAATATGACCTCAATAAGGTGTTTAAAATCAGCATCCTCATTACATATCAAGCTGGTCTTTGCAAGAACAAGCTGCTGGTTTCACGAGGCATTTTCCATGGAAATGAGCTCCGGAGAAGGAAGCTGTGGGAGTCTGTCAAGCACGCAGTAAACTCAGGTTTGAAGCGTGGCATTTCCTGATGCACATCCTTAATTACAACAACAGAATAGAGAGTGTGGAGGAGGAACTTTTACAGTGCATTAAAGAAAGGAGTGATATGTGGTACAGCTGTCTGTATTTCCTTGGAAATATGAAGCAATATCATTTATTAATTATGCTGAGGTAACTGGGAAGAAATTTAAATATAGAAGTACCTGAAACTAGTAATTGGCTGGAATGCTCTCGCCCCCCTTTCTCTGCTGCTGTAGAAATTACCAACAAAATATATTCCACTTCATTTCCCATGACACTAAACACTTGGAATATGGTTCCACATCTTAATATTATTGAAAGATGAAGTGACATTATGAAAAAACCTTGCTCAGAGCTCCTCTCTTCGTGAGCAGGCAGTGCCTGCTATGTCTCCTTGAATATGAAGGCTCCTTTCTTTAGCTCCTCAGCAACGTGAAGGACCTGCTGCACAAAGTGACCCAAAATCACTCTTCCTCTCACTCTTTTGTCCCATGACTGATTTGTCAAAATCAGGAATCAGTAGCTGTCACTGGTTTTCAGCCTGCAGGATGAGCTGCTAGACTTCAGAGTTGTAGGGAAATGTTTGTGAAAATACAATAAAGCTCTGTAAACCTGATCTGGCATCACATGATATTGAATAATTTGGGAATAACACTCGTCACTGCAAAGGGCAAGTATTTACATGGCATAAATGTTCCAGAAGAGCTGTGCTTGGATATAGGGAAAGCAAGAAGGAATGGGGCAACTCCTGTCCTAAAAGATCAACTGGAAATACCCTGACTGGTGCCACACTGAGAGGTGCCTCCATCAGCCTTCCAGGGAGCCAGGTGAGCTCCCAAACTGGGAATTGATGGGTCATTCATCACCTATTGACCACTAAACTGGTATGGAAATTCCCACTGAGGAAGGAGTGTAGTGACAAGACAAATCATGTTGTTCTCCAGCAAAAATTGGTTTGATGGATCAAAGCTGGAGAGCAATCACCACTGCTAAATAAAGATTTTCATTCTGAATAGAAAATTTCAATTATCAGTGCAAAATATTTCTCTGGTTGTAAATGTAAGGCCCACATTAATTAAAATGGAACATTGTAGGTCTTAAACATCCACAATTGCATTGTCAAAAGCAAGTAAATTCTGAGTTAAATCTATTACTGCAGCCTTATAATCCTGTGGGATGCAGATAGTTGACAGATTACATATCCAGCCCCACTCAGGAGGAAGAGTAGGGCTGGCCAACAGGTATAAGGTGTGTGTACGACAGGATAATTCACATTTTCTCCAAAGGCTGATGAAAGAAATACATTCATTTTTATCTTACAAGGCATAAAAAACTATTTTGATGGCTTGGAAACACAAAATGATTTTTCAAGAACCCCCATGCCAGCCAGTGTAGGAAACACACTTCAGAGTGGTTGTTAAAGATAAATTCCTTAGAAGTTTGACTTGGCATTCTTCAATTACTACTCTAATTATTCTTCTATTGCTTAGGCAGTGAGCCAAAGGTTTCCTGGGTGCAGAGGAAGTTAATAGGGGAGATGAAGCAAGATTGTGAGGCCATGTCAGCATATGTTCATTAAAACCCGATTTTTTCGGCATTAAACTTCCTCACAGATCCAACAATGTGTATTTAGTGATTAAAAAATATGCAAAATGAATTATTTGCAATATTTCCTGACCCATTTTTTTTTGGTTGTTTGTTCAGAGCTGTACTTTTTAAAGAATGGAGGAATTCACTGGGAAATCTCCAGCAAAGAAGGTGCTGTCTCCTGTTCATTGAGAAGGAAATTAAGGAGTTTCCAAAAGCTAGCCAGTAATCCCCACTGCTTTCCAGCATTCAGCATTGGATATATATAATTACATATGAAGAAATTACATGTGAAGGAAGTTATTTAAGTTGCAAAGCCAAGTACTTGAAAGTTAAGGAATGGCATTTTTACCAGTGCTCGTGCAATCCTGATTCTTCCCACTTATGCATCCAATTTCCAATATTAAAAGACAGGCAAAGGGAAAATATTACCCGCTCATGTAGTTAAAGACTGGATTGTAATGCACGTGCTCATGGGAGCACAAATAAGGTTGCAGACGTATAGAACTGTAAATCTGGCATTCCTGAATGTACAGATCTTGCCTGTATCAACTAAATAACTTCCTTTTAACATAATTTTTATGCTATTTCCTGGCTTGTTTGGTTTCTAAGGAAATATATAAACCAAATCGTCTTATGCACAGGTATTTAAAAAAAAAACAACATTAATTTTTGAGCCCAGATTTTAGTCTTTATTTTTTTCTCTGCCTTCCACACTTTTTCACCTTCTTTTCCGGGGAAAATGTGGAAGCCTTCCCCTGTGGAGGCACCTGGGGGTGTTAGGGGACGTTGGGAGAAGATAGAGGGATTAAGTTGATGGTGAGCTCCAGGGCCAGGGTCAAAACTCTTTGGAATTTCACCAAAGACCACCTGAGATCTGTGAGTCAGAGGAGGGAAACTCCAGAAAAAAAAAGCCAGGGGGGCTTTTTAAAAGCCAGTTTATAACTCAGTGAAACCTGAGACAGCTTTTGTGGGACCCAGAAAACACAATTCTCTGTCCTGAAGGTTTTCTCCCTGCCAAATTTCAAGAATCTGCTGCAAGAACTATGGAGCTGCTGGAGCTTGTCCAAGACAAAACCAGTCCCAGGATCTCCCCCAGCATGGAGGTCTGGGTGGCCAAAGGGCTCCTACTGAGACACCACAAGGAATGTGGCTATTCTCTGATTTTTTGAAGTTGGAGGAGTTTGCCCTTGGTGACAGAGGAAGAAGAGGAAGGTCCCCTCTGAGTTTCCAGTCCCTGAAGGCTCGGTGCAAGCCCAGCCCGTGGGAATGGGATGGGGCATCAAAGGACAGACAGAAGGAAAAATCTGTTGTAGATGTTGGCAACTAATCCAAATCCTTCCTGGCAAATCTGCTTATTTAATATGTTCATTTAAATTCATTTCACAGTCAAGGAAAAAGAGATTTTTTAAAAAAAAATAAATGTTTATTAATGAAAGTTGTGAGCAAAATAAATCCACTCTTTTCCTCTCCCTCCACCCCAACCTCAGAACAGAGAGAATTTGAGTTGTGCTCAGCATTAAATATAAAAATCTATATATTTTTATTTCTTTTTTACAGTGGGTTTAACAAAAACAGAATTTCACGGATCACCAATAAACAAGTTTTTAAAAAATTTTCCCATTTAAAATGATGAAGGGACAAAAATAAAAGAAAAAATCCAACAAGGTAACCAAATCACCAGTATGTTTTATAGCACATTAGGTACAGATTCAACCTCAAAGAATTTTTATTGACCTCTCACTGCTTCCAAATTCAGAAACATATCCCCAAATCAGAGTTCTGAGTCCAACATCAGAAGGTGCCAAACATCTCAACCCAGATGAGGACCACAAATGGTTGTTGCTTCTGTGCTCCAGGGTAGTTTGGTGTGTCCCCACCCAATGGGAGGCACAGCACCTTGCGTGTCTGGCATCTTTTAGTGCAGAGTGTGGATATTTATAGGCAAAGCCTTGCATCCCATATTCCTGCTTAAATCTGCAGGGAATTGTAACAAAGGAGTTGGCCCTAAGCTGAACATGGCAAGGAGCTGCTCTCCATGCAATGCACACCAGGAGAAACCATCCTTTCCAGCCAACCCTGAACATCTCCTGCCATCAGAAACATTATTCCTGAGTTGTGAAGTGGCCTTTCCACACAATATTGGCATCCTGTCCCAAGCATTATTGGATGAGTTTTATCCTATTTGTTTTCCCACGGATCACCCTGTTTTAAACCTGGCAATGCAGAACCCAGCAGAGGTACAGGGTGGGTGGGATCCAGGAGATCAGGGGGTGTTGTTCCCAAGCTCTGAAGGAGCCCTCTTTGCTGGGGTGGGTGCCAAAGGCTGACCATCCTGGCTGGGGGAACTGTTCTGACTCGAGTCTTGCCAAGAACTTTGAAACACAGGCATTCAGGTGGGGAGGAACTGGGAGTTGTCAGGAACTGTAGTGACAGGACAAGGAGTAATGTGTATGAACGGAAAGAGGGGAAATTTAGGTTAAATATTAGGAAGAGATTTCTCAATGTGAGGGTAGTCAGACACTAGAACAGGTTGACCAGGAAGGCTGTGGATGTCCTATACCTGGAAGTGCTCAAGACCAGGTTGGATAAGGCCTTGAGCAATCTGGGCTAGTGAGAGGTGTCCCTGCCCATGGCAGGGGTTGGAACAAGATGGTCTTTAAGGTCCATTCCAACCCCTTAACATCCTATGAAGATCACTGGAAGTGAATACAAACGCACTCACAAAACAGAAGCCTAAAAGGAGAGAAAATTGCATCTTGTTAACTAAAAACTGTTGTGAAAACCACACACCATGTGCAAATGGTTAGGTGGTGTTTCACAAGAGCCTGATTCTGAGCTCATTTTTCTGGCATTGTGTAGAAAGGGACCTCAGTCATCCCTAATTGTGATGTAAAGGGGAGCCTTGGCTGAGGAAGGGCTGCAGAGTCACCCATGTCACCCTGACCCTCTCAAAAGCTTCAGCCAGCCCTGTGAACCCCACCAACATCTACTGCTTCACCTCCAAAACCTACCAACATGTCAGGGACATCTACCAGCTCCTGAAACACCTGCTCTGAAATATCTGCTCATTGCAATTAAATATTTAGACGATGCTTCATTTATGAAAATTAGATTTTAGGCATGAATTAGGACTACCTTAATTATTACACTAAAATATGAAAATGATAGTATATAATTAGAAACATATTTTTCTTGCAAAACTGTGTTTGCGATTGAGCCAGGAAAAAAAGTTATGAAATAGACTTTTTATAGTAGGTGTTAATTCTGAATAATTAGGATTAGGCACTGGGGATTTGCAACCCAAATAAAAATTACCTAATTAACCCTTATATTGGCCCTAACAGAGAAGCCAAATAGTTCAGCAATAAAAAAAAAAAAAAGGAAAAAGGGAAAAAAAAAGCTCTCCACATACGTAAATGAACATCTAATAGTCTAAAACCAAAATGGGATTTAAATACACCCTCTGGAAAATATTTACAAACCTGACTAGAGCCAACCAGACAGCTGGGATTTGGATTTGCCATGATGTGATCTATATGATCCAGATATTTTATGATCACATCCCAATTAGGAAAAGTGAAATTATCTCAGGGCTTTTTCTTGACACTCTCCTAATACTGCTGCTGCCTCCTCTAATTTCCTTTTATAATGATTATTAGTCTTATTCAGGCTGTTTGTTTTTTTATTGTCTTGATTTTCTCAAGTATCCCAAGGCATGTCCAGGAACCAGTGTGTTCACAGGAATAAAGACCTTGCAGCCTCTTGGGCAACACACCAAGAAGCAGGGACACATCATGGCAGGGACTGGAGCCTCCTCAGCCCCTCAGAGCTGCATTGGATCCATGGCCAAGAGCCAAAGACAACCACTTCTCCCTGCAAAGGTCCTCTGGAAGAAATCCTGACCAGCAGCACACCGAAGTGAGGGAAAACAGGAGGTTTTCACAGCCACAAATAATTTTCATCATCAGTTAAGGACAAGGGTAGAATCATACAATGTCCTTGAGTTGGAAGTGACCCAAAAGGATCATCCAGTCCAGCTCGTGGCCCTGCACAGGGCACCCCAACAATCCCACCATGTGCCTGAGAGCGTTATCCAAATGCTCTTTGAGCTCTGGCAGCCTTGGTGCAGCTACCATAGACTCAGGCAAACACTAACAGCTCTGGAGGGGACCTCCAGCTCATTTCTCTGCCCTAGGTGTAATAGTCAATACATAAATCCAAGGTCTGATCCAGTTCCATATGTTTTAGAGCTTCTTATATTTTCATTTCCTAGACAGACTTGGCAAACTGCAGCAATATGAGTTAGCACTTGAGCTGAAACAAGGACTGGCCAAACCTTGACGTTGCCAGGGTTTGAGATCTCTGCAAAATCCAGTCAGACCCCTCCAGATACAATCATTTAGACACAATCATTTGCTCTGAGTTGAGAAAACATAGAGGTGTCTATCCAGCTTTTCACAACAGCAGGGGAAACCTGCCAATTGTCCCAGTTTGCTACAAAAATGTGGCACCTGGCTCACTCAATACATGCAAATTCTCCTCTCCCATTGCACAGGGAAGGATATGGACCGTTACCTAAATTACCAGTGTGAGAACAGCATGAAGCCATTAACAATCCCAGGACCCCAGGGAATGGCTGGAACTGTGTCAGGGGAGGATTAGGTTGGATATTAGGAAAAGGTTCTTCCCCAGAGAGTGGTTGGGCACTGAACAGGCTCCCCAGGGCAGTGGGCACAGCCCCAGGGCTGACAGAGCTCAAGGAGTGTTTGGATGATGCTCTCAGGCACATGGTGTGACTCTTGGGGATGGTCCTGTGCAGGGCCAGGAGTTGGACTTGATGATCCTTGTGGGTCCCTTCCAACTCAGGGTATTCTGTGATTCAACCTAAGTGACTTGTGTGTAATTGCTGAATACTGAACATTGCTGGCACAAGTCAGAGGAAGTTTAATGTCTGAAGAGCTTCATCACACTAATATTTTGCCGACAGTAATTACCACCCTTATTAAGTACTAACTGAAGCATTGTGTTTATAGACACATACAAATTACTTGAACATTGACACAATAGGAGCAAAAGGAAGTTTAAGCCTTCTAAAAACCATTTCAGGTTCCAATAATTTGAATAATCATGGACAATGACGTTTAAATAACTCCAGATATACATTGTTTTAGCTTAGAAAAATACACTGTATAACATATTGTACCATATACCTCATGCCTCCTGAGTGCTCTCCCTTCAAAGCTTCCTTCAGATGCTCTTTAGGGCAAGCCTTAAATCCCTTGGGATGCCCCTGTAGCATCCACTGTTCTCCCAGGCCCCATTCCTCATCACTCCAGCCCCACCATGGGACCACAACCAGGCTGCCACTCACAGACCATGCTCTGCCTCCCAGGAAAACCAGGATTTTGCTCAAGGTTTATAGATTCAATCAAACCTCCTCAAATAATTCCCATGGAAGATCTCTATATACATGAAGCTGAAGCCTTAATTTTTTAAGTTTGCTTTTCCCCTGCTGTACAGATTAAATACATAATTTGATTTCATCTCATTCAATTTTAAAACGATTAATCTTATAAAAACCCATATGAGTGGTCCCAGCTCGGTCCAGCTGGACAGGTACATCTCAATTCCAAAGGAGAGCCCCATTTCTGACCTGGATTTTCCCTCCCTCCATGTTAACAGGCACCAGAAGCACCGAGTCTTGTGCCCAAAATACTTCCCCAGTAGAAAGGAGAGGCAAAATCCAAGCCTCCAAAGGCATGAGAGTGCCCAAAAAGAAATACAGGTCTCCGTTTTCCTCTCCTGGCAAGTTGCCTCCTGCAATGTAGGCTGGATTTCCTTCTTTTAAAACCTGGGAACAATAAAAATGGGAGATAACTTGCAATCCTTAATGCTTTCCATCCTCTTTGCAAAATCTTTTTATAATGCTCAAATAGTTGGCTTCCAGTGATGATCTTATAATGATCCCAGGGAGTACTGAGAAACTGAGAGTAAATTCAAGTCAAATACATTTTAGAAAATTAATACAATATCATAGACCTTATATTGAATAATTTTCATTACAGGATATAATTCTCTTACTGGGGAAGAGCAATATCATGGTGATTGTTGATGTTGCCAGTGCTCTTTTGTATTTTTTTTTTTTTAAATCTGCAATACTTAGGCATTAAATTGTGCCATTATAGTTGCTCGGCAACCATAACTTCTGCATCCCCACCTCCCATGGCTTTGTAGCAACAACAATCTTATGATAACAAGGGGATGGGTATCTTTTTTTTTGCAATCAAGATTCTCCTTGATATGCAAATTTATGCAACATTTTATGTATTATGGATGGAAAAAAATTAAAATAATTATTTCATTTGAGTAATGAGCCTTAAGTGTTGATTTTGGATTGCGAATTGCAGGAATGGACCTGCTGAAAATTTGATTCCAATAAACAGAGGAAATCCACTGGCATATAGTAAAACAATTATATTCTCCTCAGAACACATGCTATTTACATATTTCAACTGTGAGATACAAAACAGGAGTGGGGAGAGCATTCAGGGTTTGTGTTTTTGAGTTTTGGAGAAGAGCAAATGACTATTTAAGACAAAAGGAAAATGAATAAATAAAAAAATCCTAAGAAAAACAGATTCAAAGTAAATTCAGAACCTGCAGAGCAGGCCAAATTTAAGTTAATCTTCTCCAGAGAAACCTGATTCTCTGGGAGGATCTCCAGGAGTCAGTGCAGGAGACCACTTCAATATACAATCTCACTTTTTTTAGAGTCTGATAGAAATTTTGCCTCCTCCAGAGCAAGAGGCAGATGGACCTGCGTGCTACACCTCCATAGAACAAAAAAAAAAATCTCAGTTTTTAATAATTGCTTTTTTTCTTAGGATTCTTTGGACTGAAGAGGAATTTGCTTGTGGATGTGCTGTTTTACATCATCAAGACTTTCTTGAGAAGCCCCAATCCTGAAGGGATTTCTACCTCTGAGACACCAATGTTTATATTTTCTCTCACTTAGGGGATTCCTGAATCCTTTGGAAGTAGCAGTGGTAGAGCCAGTCAGCACAGAGCTCTGCTAAGGGACAGGGACGAAGCCCTGGGTGGCACAGCTACCACCATCACCCTGGTGGGCTCATCCCAACTCACATGTCCAGCTAAGTCTCAAATCCAGTCATCCATCGCCAGGGAAGCCAGAAAATCAGGAACATGGCAGAGATCCTGCAGAATGGACTTTGAAGCTGAGGGAGAACATAAAATAAATATGAAGGGTGTTTCAAACTCTGTCCAAGAGACTTCTCCATGTCGAGGTGTCCAGGAATCCCATCCACTCTCATTAAAAAGTATTTCTGATGCCTTCAGGCTTTTGTGCCTTCACTTTCTCCTCCATTGAAATCAGTGGGAGCAGCCCAGGGCATTGGCAGCAAAAATCTGAAGTACCTGTAGGTTAGATCTCATGTCCCATAAGGGCAAAAAACCCTACAGTGATTGAGGAAAATTAAATTATTTCCTTGAAAAAGTATTTTTCATTATTTTCAACATTTTGGGTTTTTTTGTCTTCAGAATGGCCCCATACTCATAATACATTTATTATTATTCTCATCCTTTGCCCAAATAGAATAAAGAAATAAAGAACTTATTAGACCATCCTGCAGAACATCAGTGGACCAAAATTATTCTCAATTGTTTTAATTAAGGATAAAACAAAATTATCTACATTTGTATTTCAATTACTAGAAGGAAAAATCATTTGATATTGCACACTGAATCTGGATGAATCTGTTATGAAACAACACTTCTGAGTGATTTTAATTATTTAATGTAGCAAGTTTGATTCCTTTCATATAGAATAGAATTTAACTTTTCCCACCAACCCCAAGTTAGGGTTCGGCTTAGTTTTATCCTTTGACATCATTTTCTCATTTGATCCAGATTTCACCACCATAAACACAATTGAGGTTTTTTTGTTATCTGGGATTTAATGGAGAATTTATGTGGCAACACAGAAGAGGGAACTGCTCTGGAGATCAAAGAGGTAATTTTCCCTGTTTCATCTCTCCCTAATCAGGATATCCTCCAACTTCTGGAAAGCCTTGTAAGTGCTTGAATATCGTGTCTCTTTATTAAGCTACAAATACTCTAAATTGAGTCTCCTGCTTTGGGGATGCTGTTGTTGAGTGCTAAGACCCCCCTACCTGTGCAACACAACCCACGACGCTCTGCTTGAGCTTAGATCAAACCAGGAACTGCACTTTTCTACTGCCCTGAGGCCACTGCAAAGAATTATCTGCCAGCCAGCGTGACTATAAATAGAAAAATAAAGAAATCCATCCCAAACTCTTCAGAGAAAAGACTTTTTTGAGCAACAGAAAGGAAGCCCCTCACTGGCAGCAGCCTCCTGGTCCTCCACCAGGACATTGCTGGGCATCTTTCCCAGTCACCTGCAGGAAACCCTCCCTGGCCCAGCCCTCACCACTTCGCGGGGCTGAAAGCATTTAAAAAAAAGTGCTTTAGCTCAGATGTGCCATCAGAAGTGGCAGTGCAGGGAAGCTGCCACATCACTGCAACACACTCAACACCTCCCCAAGGAGCTCGTGGTCCGGGTTCCAAATATAATTAGGAGAAATTTCAAACACTGCTTTAGATTACGTATACAGTAACATGCAGTACTGACACAACTATAGAGAGTGTTTCTTTAAGTCTTTAATCATCAAGTCATATTTTGTCTTCTTTACATATAGGTCACTTCTTTGACAGAATAAATTATGATTAGCCTCTTAGTTTAAATGTAAAATTTAGCAGAACTATAGTGTCACTGCTCTCTGTGTTCTTCCTTTCAGTATTTCTCTTTCATTAAAACTGCCTTTGAAATCTTTTACCCTCTACTATATCTGAAGCCCAGGGAGGACACACTAATTTCTGAAACCCTGTCTGTGCTAAAGGAAAATGTGGAGGCTTAGACTCCCGCATCATTTTTTTCCTTTTCTTTTTTTTTTTGGATACCAAGATCACAGTGACTCTGGTGTAAAACAGGCAGGAAGCAGCCAGCCAGAATACGGGATGTGCTGGGAGATTTTCTATGCAAACTATGCATTTTCTAAGAGCACATTCTTTAAACATCCAAGGAACAAGACCAAACAAAAACAACTATTTTTGTTAAGGCATAACTCTTTCCATTCCCAAAAATTTTAGATGCCATGTATGTGCATATATAAAATATTTACTGTGAACAGAGGCAACTTATGAAATTCAACAGGCTCAGCCCTTTTGAACATCATAAACTCTGCTGGCCAGGCTGATGTGTTCATGTATAATTTTCACTGCCTCCAGAAACCCTTTTTTTGCTCAATTCTCTTTGCTGCTCAGAAGTGTGCACAACTGCTCTGTGCACATCCCAAATGGTGCCACGCACCCACCCCACTGTGTGAGCACTCTGAGTGCTAAAGGAATGAAAGGGATGTGCCAACATCCCACCCGGGATCACCCTGGGAGTCCAACGCTCACCCAAGTTGAGACAGCGCTTGGCTCGTGCTGCCACTCTAAACTCCATCCAAACTACCATGAATAAGCACTTTCCCACAGTGTTTTCACAAGGCCCTGGGCACACATTTAGAGGCACAGAATCATGGAATTCCAGAATGGTTTGGGGTGGAAGGGACCTTTAATATCATCTTATTCCACCGCCTGCCATGGGCAAGGACACCTTCCACTAGACCATGTTGCTTCAAACCCCGTTCAACCTGGCCTTGATTTGTTAAGTCTGACACCAGCACCCAAGTAAAATATATAATAACACAGAAAAAGAAATTAAAAATTAAAAGAAATCACAAGTGACCAAATATTTCATTGCTGGAAGCAGCTTCATCTACTCCTGTGGTGCTACTTGGAGCAACACCATGCCAGCAGTGAGAAGTGTCATAATAAAAAGAGTTAGACTTGCCAAGGCACTATTTCACTGGGCTGAAACATCTTATTACACAGTCAGAGGGATTGTTTAAGTGCTGAACAGTTTGCAAGTTGAATCTTTATAAATATGACTGCAAAAAGCAAAGAGTAGCTTAACCATAACAGTTAGGAACTGCTATTCCATGTCTGATAGAAAACTAAAATTGCATCAACGTATTATAAATATGAGGATTTAAAGCCTTCTGGAGAGGGTGAGGTCATAATGCTGTTGGACCAATACTATAAAACATGAAAGATTTCATTCTGCTGCCATAATTCTGCTACTCTGATGCCGAGTTTCCTTAAAAATATGCATCTGCACTGCAATGTTTAGAGATGCTCATGATTCTTCTTGATGTATTCTCCCCCAAATCAGAGGATTTCCTTTGGACAGTGGCTCATTTTCAGCTGGGAAAACTAAAAAAGGTTGCTACTTTGGAACAAGGACCCCTGTGATCCTCCACTTGGCAGGACAATTGAGCATCCGTGGGAAAACCGTGCCATGAATTTGAGCTGTCCATGGAAACTGGGAAATGTAATTCTAAATCCTTGACTCCACAGCACCTCAGAACCAGAACAGCATCACAGTAGGAAAAGCTGACTTGTGCTATATAGAATTGCAGATCTGCAGTTCCCACAAACCTCCTCTTTCACATCTCCTGCCTGTCTCCAATCCCTGTCCCAGAAACCCCCTCTCCAAGCAGGATTTCCAGTAAGCATAGGGTGTGCAGCCCTTGGGGCTCTAAGTCATTAATTCCGACCTCCCCTACGCCATAAAACCACAGTAGATCACATAAAGCCCTTTAAGAAGTTTGGTGTCTAATTCCCATTATTCAAGGCCACAGCACAGAACAAAAAGAAAAGCAATTAGAGACTGTAAATTCCCTCTTAAATGTCTCAGATAAGATTCCAAAACCTGTTCAGAATGACCAGATCCTGTGGGAAGACTTTTATCTTTTAGAGGTGCTCACACTGTATTTTGAGATGCAGAGCTGCTGGAACATGGCTCACTGTATAACAGAGCAAATCCAGCACTACAAAATTTTCCCTATCATGAAAAGATCACATTAGGAAAAGAGGTGGAGAACTTCTCCTCGAAAAAAGGCCAGAGGAAGAAATTTCCATTGTAAGTTCTATGGCAATTTGTAAATAAATATACCTAGTAACTAGTAATTAACATTTTATTAGATAAATGACTCTTGCTCACTAAATTACCATGCATAAATATGCCATTAATATGCAGCAGAACTTATAGTTCAAAGCTATCAGCAATGTAAACATATGTTCCCCCACTCCATCTCGCTGTACTCGTGTGTCTGTGCTCAAGGACTGCCATGAAATACAGTCATGATTTAAGGGGCTTCAAACTATGTGGGAAACCTCCTCTTTCATCTGAGCTTGACCTGATGATGGGATGAACTTGCTCCAGCCCACAAGAAGGCAGATCCCTCATTGTGGAGCAGTGTTGCTCATTGTTAATTAGCAGTGGGTAGAAAATCCTCATCTTCTGACTATTATAGAAATGTTGAGCTGTGTAGTGACTGAAGTGGAACAGAGATTTTCACAGACAGAGAGGAGCCTGCCTTCATCCCAGGAAGGACATGCACCTGTTGGAGAGAGACCAAAGGAGGCCACCAAGTTGATTAGAGGGATGGAGCACCTCTGCTATGAGGAAAGGCTGAGAGAATTGGGATTGTTCAGCCTGGAGAAGAGAAGGCTCTGGGGTCACCTAATTGTGGTGTTCCAGGACCTGAAGGAGCCGACAAGATGGAGAGAGGCTATTTACAAGGGCCTGGAGGGACAGGACAAGGGGGAATGGCTGCAAACTGAAATAGGGTAGGTTTAGATGGGATATTAGGGAGACATTCTTCCCTGCAACAAACTGCCCAGAGAAGCTGTTGGCTGCTCCTTCCATTGAAGTGTCCAAGGCCAGGTTGGAAGGGGCTTGGAGCAACCTGGTCTAGTGGAAGGGGTCCCTGCCCATGGCAGGGGCTTGAATGAGATGATCTTTAAGGTCCCTTCCAAACAAAGCAGGGCTGTGCTCCACCCACATCCCAGATGGAGAGTTGAAGCAAGGAAAGATCAAGGGCTTTGCCCATGACCCCACGGGAGATGGTATCAGAGAGAGCAGTCCTTCAGCCATAACACTGTGCCTTGCTCTGAACAGGAATATGTGCTTAAGTTTTCCTTCAAAGAGATTTAAAACCACATGTGATTACCATTTGTTACCTTGAAATAGATGAAATTAATTTCCTTTCTATGTCATTTCTCCTCTGTCTTAGAAATCCCTTTTCCAGGAAATAAACAGCAGTGCTGAATGTTTGGCTTTTATCCTGCTGTCAGGCTCTCCAAATACTTGGCTCCCAGGAATTTCTATTAGTACATAAAATATGACACATGTGAGAAAAGGTTAACCCAGACACCTTACAGTGCAACTCTTGATTAATTCTAATTTCAGAACAGAACAAAACACAGCCAGTGGTGTTAGGGTGACAACCAGAGAGCAGGAAGCACTGGGGATCAGGAAGACAGAACTTTCCTTGGAAAGACTTTTTATTTTCCTACACTCTTAGACACAAAGTTGAAATCAACTTCAATTTCTTCAGGAGCAAACCTGCATCTATTCAGATCAAATCTGTGTCCATCCCGTCTGAAAGGTCCCAGGAGCCATGATAATTTTGGGATGGATACTAGCCCAACAGCTCTTCATCCCAGCCAGGCAAGGGAGCCAGGCAAGCCCCTCTGCTTGCAGCCCCCCTGATCCTCCCCCAAAGCAAGTGCTCACCTGGGCATGGATGAGCAGTCAATCAGCTGCCACTCTTTCATATCCCTTAAACACCTTAATAGCTCATTAGAGGTCAAAGAAATCATGACTTGCCTGTTCCTTCCCCTGGCAAGTCCCACCTGCAGCCCTTTACCTGGCAAACATAAGGGCACTGAGGAGCCACTTGCTGCTTTTCACTTCTGATTTAAATACATAGTTGAACCAAAATGTGTATTTTATTGTTTCCTTGGGCCATGATTAACCTTCTCATCCACTACCACTGATATTGGCTGACAGGAGATTTTGGCAACTAATTGCCCATCAGGCAGAGAACAAACATTGCCCTGTAGTTCAAAGCTGCCTCTGCCTCTTCTCCAGGCACCTGTGGAGCACCCAACATCATTTGTTAAATGTTCTAAAAGGTATTAATTGTGAGTATAGAATTTTTTGGTTAAAATATCAGCCACTGAATCATTCAATATCCTTCCCATTGACACAGCACACAAGGACACTCACTTTTGCTGCCACAATTTTGATATTGCCTAGAGGTGCTGTACTGAAAAATTAACCATAAAAATCTCACAAGAACTTGTTTTTCAGGAATAGGGGGGATAAAAACCCACCCACTAGAAGTTGTCTGTGTGCTTTTTCAAACTAAATAGAAATTTTTTAAGTATGTACTGTGTACAAACAACATAAAATGCATGTTTCTGGGTAGATGTTTTCCATAACAATGCTCCAAGAAATTGCATAAATCTCAGATATATCCCTGGTTTTATAGAGTTGCCCACAGAGACAGACACCAACAGCACTATTAAGTATCAAGAAAGTACCAGGCTTGTTACAGGAGCTTTATGAGAGCCAAGGATCAAATATTTTTTCACAGTTTTATGTGGATAGTTTCATGAAAATTGATCAGGTCTAAAAAGTCACAGTCCAAATGAAGCTAAGGTTAAAGATAATTTATACATGATATTCCTAATTTTATTCTGAGCCCTTTTATTACTATGTAGGCCTTTATGACTTTAAAGAAAATGTCAGTGGCAGCAAATGACATTGTACTGAATAATCTAGTTATGAGGGAAAAGACATTTAAAACTATTCCATATCAGCTTTGCTCTGTTCTGCTGAACTTACAGTTTTATCCCACACAGCCTGGCAAAACTCCTCTCTGGATTTTTAAATCCTCTTCACGGTTGCTTTACAAACCAATGTTTCTTCTTCTCTTTTTAATTCTTTGGAAAATTGTGTTTTTCCCCTTTTTTCTAAGGAATTAGGGGGAATTCTGTTATGGCCTCACATGCCCAGGGGTGTATCACCATGTGTGTTGCTGTCTCGGGGTCCAACCCAGCCCTGAATGTTTTGGACTTGGGAAAATTTGCTCAGTTCCTGATATTTGTGCTTCTTCCCTGTCCTTGAGAGCAGTGACTGTGTCAGATCAGCTCCAGAGCAGATAACAGCAATTGGAGACACATTCCTGCTGCTCTTTAATTGGACAGACAAGACATTTTCTTAAATCACTGTGTACAACACTGGGAATGGGGATAGATTTGAAGGGCAGCTTTGGCCCTTCCTTGGAGCGTCCCACTTTCCAGGTTGAAGGATTTGTTCCCAACTCTCCCAAATTTGGAGATTTAGCCAGTCTCCAAATGTGAAAAGACTGCACAAGTTTAGAGGTATTTAGTGTTCTTACAGAGACATCTCTCTCCTGACAGCAACATTTCCATTTTTTCCTTTCTCCAACCAGAAAAAATGGCAGTGCTGCAGAGTCATATATCAGGCAGATGCTGACACCCCTCTGAAGCCACCTTGTGATGCATAGAGCAAGTCTGGAGGGTCACCTTTTCCCGTGGAGGTTCCCAGGAAATTCCTGGAGGAGTGACCAAACCACAGCTCTCTCCAAGACAAGGTCTCCTCATGGTGGGACAACCTGCCGTGGGGTGAGAGTCCCAGCAAATGGCCAGACGTGCTCCCAAATACTTTGGACACTTAAAATTATTGAGATGAGCTAAAACTACCTAAAATCCTTCGGATGAATCTCTGAATATTTAGAGATCTCAATGCAAACTATGTTGCTTGAAGTATTTTGCTTTTGATGTAACGGGAGGATGAGCATTAATCTGGCACAGGTACAGTCTTGTAATTGTTATAAATGAAGCTCATATATAAATATCAGTCAATGTGTGACTTACTGAAAGGAAACAGTTTTAATAAATTAAAATAGAGTATTTTCATAAAACTTTTTGGGACTATATTTAAATTGCTTAAAAAACTTTGGTGAAAAACAGCTTGTCTTTTTGTGTGTGCATGTGATTTCTTGCACAGGGAAAGAAATTAGAGTTCTTATCATTAACAGTCTTCCCAAATCCTGCCACTGTCTGAATCAACACTACCCCTGGTTTTCCAGATGCTTGTTTGAAAGGCAACTGTTATTGCATGTCATAATTGTGTTCATAGCTGAGTAAACACCTTCACAGGTGCAAAAAGATCCGAAAGCTGCAAGAGTTGTAAGGCTGAAAAAGCAGAAATTTTATAGCCTTGTCATGGACAAAGGAGGTGTAGAAATGAAATACAATATTTTCCTCTGTCTGAAGTGTAACACTTGATTAGCCTGAAAAGCAGAGAGAGTCGTGTGGCTGTGCACAGGATTTAATCAAAAACGTGGCTTTGTTTGAAAAGTGATTAGGTAAAAATGTCATTGATTTCCAAAGCAAATCTGCTCACTGAGGATTTCAGAGCCATAGACTCCTTTCTCTTCATAATATTTATATTTTAACTGTTTTTCAGCAGTGGACAATTTAGCTATCACAGTAAAATAAGAGAAGGAATTGTTATGACAGGTGTTTTTTTGTAAGTGCAAAGTCAATTTTTGGCTGCAGGATTTGGCTCTCTCTGTTTTCTTTGAGCACTTCTATCTTTCCTTAATAAAACTTTTAAGCAAAAATCAGTCCCATGAAGCAAACTTCTCTTGGGTCAACCAAGTCTTATCTGAGAAGAAAAAGGATAAAAGGAAAAAAAAAATGGATACAGGAGTGCAAGAATTGCCCACAGAAGCTGTGGCTGCCCCATCCCTGGAAGAGTCAAAAGCCAGGTTGGACAGGACTTGGAGCAACCTGGGATAATGGAAGGTGTCCCTGCCCATGGCAGTGTGGCTCATGTAGGGAATGGCTACAGTGGAGCTCCTTTCTGACTCCAGTTTTTTGCTGTTTTGGTCAAGTAAATAAATTAAAATGCAAATTTTATTGAATATATATGTTACGCTATGAGTGTTTTTTTCCTAAAGAAATGGATCTACCTTCTGAAGTGAGTATCTTTAAAAAGAAAGTAATTTCCTAGTTACTATAATTAGTATTATAATATAATTAGTGATATTCTCAGAAACTGCCTAAGTATAATAAATATATATTAACCTCCTCATTATTATTCAGTTATTTCATCCAAGTATTGTTCAGATGAGCAAATGTTTCATAAAACTTGTTCCATAATGTTGAAGAAATTATCAAATCTCCCTTTAGCTGAACAGGATCTTTTAATATGATTTTTAATGAGACAGAAGATATCACGGAAACCCTGGAAGAGTCCTGCAGAGATGTTATTGATCTTTGGAGTTAGATCACCTTAATGATTATCTTTCATACCAGCTGGAATATTTTGTTCTTGTCTAGTAGAAAGACACATCTGAAGGTTAAATAAAGTGGGATGGAGCAAAATTTTGTCAGAAGTTTATAAATCTGTCACATGAAGGAGGAAGGGAAGATTATTTGCTGCAGTATTCCTCTTCTTGCCACTGTTCCCAAACACCAAGGAGCACACGCCCAGGGTCTATGGCCACAAATTAGGGCAAAAATCAGATCAGTTCATGCAGCAGGAGCTGGAGTAAATGTGGTACTTTGATAGGTAATAAAATTTATCTGTGGAAACACCTTGGAAACAGGGATGGGGCAGCCACAGCTTCTTTGGGAAAACTGTGCCAGGGTCTCACCACCCTCACAGGGAAGAATTTCTTCCAAATATCCCATCTAAACCTGAACTCCTCCTATTTGAAGTGATTGTAGGCTTTCAAATTCATCTCGTACCCTGATTTTTGCACTTTTAGAAGCACAGCATCCTTCACTACATCTCGGCATCAAGGAGATTTTCCTTTATCATGTCAGAGCCTGCCAAAGCCTCCCGGTGCCTCTCCAGTGCCCAGGGCACACTGAGCATCCTCACAAATAACTGATTTGATCTTTTTTTGAGCCGGACTTCATTGGAATCATGTTATCAATTCTTGCTCGGGATCCTTGAGGGTATTTTGCAAAGAAATCAGCATGTGTGGTTTCATAATGATGTTCCACATTTTCATTCGGAAAACCAGTGCGTGCTAACTGCAGAGGGAGGGAAGTGCTGCCAGAGGTTTTATGCTGAAGTCTAACCTTCCTTAACCTTTTTTTCTTTTTTTAATGTCTCCCAGTATTGGCAAGGCCTTTAATTTGTGATCCAAGGTTGTACCACTTCTCAAGATTAAGCTGCTGTGCTGCGTTAGGGAGCAGTACCTGGTGTCTGGGGAGGACGGATCTGCAGGCAGGTCTCACCTGCTTCCCAACACACCCGGGCATGGGGCAGGATGGATTCAAGGGCAGCTCTTTCTTACTTCCTCAGCATCCAGGCACAGGCATAGTGGCAAATCAGTATAATTAACCTGGCAGATAAGTTTATTGGGAAAAAGATTCAAAGCACCAGGAGCAGAATTAGGATAAATATACTGGGGTGGGAAGGGGCTCTAACTGTTCTCCTGCTCCTGGTGTTGGGGGGTCACAGCATCAAGCCTGCCAGAGTTCAAGGAGCATTTGGATGATACTCATCCCATGGTGTGACTCTTGGTCATGGTCCTCTACAGGGCTGAGGGTTGGACTCGATGATCCTTGTGGGTCCCTTCCAACTCAGCATATTCTGTGATTCTATGATTCTGTGACATGGAGTGCACTGATCATCCTTCCCACTCTTCCCCACACAGCAGCTTCTGCACAGTCCATGGGTAAGACACAGCCCTGTGGGACAGCCCTCACCCAGCCCAGCATCAATCCCAGGGACTTCATCTGCAACCCCTCACCAGGCACGGCTGCAAACACAACTGAACAGACTTTGGTTCTCCTCCTCCAGCGGGATGAACGAACCCCAGGGTGCTCCCAGATGAGATGGCACTCGCTGGGTTGCTCCGCAGAGAGGCTGCTCACCTGGGATCACGGAGCTGCTGGACAACAGGACAACACTGTCCAGGGCTGTGTGGGCACCGGCACTGCAAGGAGGGGACCAGGAGTGGGGTGAGGAGGGAGACCAGGAGTGGGGTGAGAAGGGACCAGGAGTGGGGCCAGGGGGGGACTTATGGGAGCTCTGTGCCGCTCCAGGATGCTGCACCACTGGAGCATCCCTCCAGTGGCCCTTTAAGCCAGATTGAAAGATGCTCTGCACTGCCAGGCTGACAAAAAAGCGGCATTAGCCGAGCTGTGAAACTGGCTCTGGATGTTTAATGTCTCTCAATGGCTGGGGTGGGATAGCACGGTATCAACTGAAAGTCAAGCAGCTGAATCCTTGTGCACTGCTTTGAAAAATTAGGGGCATTTATAATGTCTAATATGTTGCAAGCCAGGATGATTTAACAGATGGTTTAAAAAGAAAATCAGCATGTCAGGCAAGGCCCGTTGTGTTGCTCTCTGTAGATTTCTGTAGAATGGGAGAGTGATAAAAAATGTTTTTCTTCTCTATTTCAATAGTGAAAGATGTTAAAACTTGAAACCTTGGGGGAAATTGCTTAATTACCCTCGTGGTGTCAGTGGTCCAGAGCAGTGGGAAATTTTAATTCCCTGCAGAAAGGGGTCAAATAGGGAACAACCAGGACACTTTTTAAACTCTTGTTAATGCCTCATAACCTTTAATGAATAATTTTCAGTAGCACGGCCAAACCAACCTTACACAAAAGACATATTTACCTCTCAGTGGCTTCGCCTCAATTCTCTGCACAAAGAGAAAAATATCAACAACATATTTGCTTCCATGCAGACAGAATACATGATAGGAAATTTGGCTTTTTAAATGCCTGTGCTCCTATTAGACAATGATTTATAATTTCTATAGAATTTTAAATTTAATGTGCAAAAGCAAGTTAACTTTTCTTATACAAGTACGATAAGAATGGATATCCTTATACCATGCATTCAACAATTACACAGTATTTTTATTTTAGAAAGAAGAGTTAATATTTAAAGTTGCCCTTTAATACTCATTTGGAAGCACTGATTGAATAATAAGCCAAGCAGCTCAGTGTATCACATCTCTATTAAATTCTCTTGCCTTTTTTAAGATTAAAAAAAAAAACAAACTTTTTTCTTCCTCTAAATGCAAATCTTTCTGTGTAACACTGTGCCTAATCTACTACAACTAATTAATCTGTTTGAGCTGATGAAATGTTACCTCTGCATTTTTTGTTCCTTGTATACAATTATTGTAACAGTGGTGAATAAATCAATATTCCCAATCCAACTGTAAAAAACAATCAAGAAAAGCAGTGCTTCTCAGGGAAAAAACACCAAATAATATTTATTAACTCTGTCTCAATCCACAGCAGAGCCTAATACCATTCAAGCATTTTCTGCAAGTGTAATAAGCAAACTCAAATACATGATGAAAGTGGCACATGCCAATAATTTCACCATTTTACACTGCAGAGTAATTGAAGGATTTAATGAGAAACAAACCAATAAAAATAAATAGACCATGCGAGAGGAGGAGAAACTGATCTAAAATGGAAGTTGCTCCATTGTGAGTTTTCGGGGGGTTTTTGCATGGTTTGACCGGGAAAAAAAATGGTGTTGGGATGACTGGCTCTTTATTTCTACTTATTTTACATTTTGCAGTTTGATTTCTAAAGAGGAAAAAAGCCACTTGTTCCATGTAGATTCGATTCTGCATCAAGATGCTCTTCCTTTGCTGCCACTTCCCACAGAGCCGTTATTTTCCCTCGGAATTCTATGATGAATTATATCTTTCTGCCTGAAGTTAGAAACTGTTTCTGTTGTATTGGTATTTATAAATAACTCCAAGCAGCCCAGCCTTTTAAATAATGGCACTGAGTCCTCCTGCTTTTAGAAATGTCCATAAATCACCGTCCTCATGAAAGGAATTCTGATTACAAACAAACTCCTTTGTCTCAGCAGTGCCCCTAAATTTTGGCCGTGTACAAACGTCTCACTGAGCGATGCCACCGGCACCCAAGTCGATACAGAGCAGGGATATGCTTGGACACAAAGAACATTTTGGCCTTACATCTTTTTGATGTACCCCAGAGCTGGATCAAGCTTTCAATCGGTCTGACCTACCAAAAATCTCACAAACAGATGATGTTTTTTCTTGAAAAACAGACTTAAACTGACGAATTTCAACCTCTACCTCAGTCCCCATAAGGTTTGTACCACAGTGACAAAGCTGAGGGTGGCAGAACCACTCCCAACCAGGATTTTGGTACGGCACGGGATCAGAGGGGCTCCCCACCAAGCCTTGTGTGAGGAGGGTTTCAGACTCAAAAATAATACCCCAAAATCCTTGAGGAATTAAGGTAAACATAGGCATGGTTCGTAAAGGCCAATGAGTGAATCATTTGTCCCTTTTTTGTCCCCACTTGAAATAAAGATATATAAAATCTGTGTTCCTTTTTGAAGAAAGCTAAATTCCTGAGAAATGTGGACCAGAACAGGCTCCTCACTTGCTGAGAGCCTGAGCCAGGCAAAGCCCAGCCTGCTAAAGCTGTACGTTGAGAGCAATCATTCTAAATATCGAGCACTGTACACCTGGTAAAAGAAACAATAAAACATAATCTCATCTCTAAAGGGGATTATTTTCAGCTGCGTTGTTTTGATGTTTTTTCCTTGTATGCACAATTGAAAACACTGACTTGTAATAAGTTATTGCTTTGTGTGGTGCTTTGGGAAAGAGGGAGAGGGCAGGTTCAAAGACCAAGTGCAGAGAGGGCTCTCCCTGGACAGCTGAGGGCCAATCTCAGTGTACAGGTCAGCGACCCTTTTATAAAACGTTTGAAGTGCTTTCTTGAAGAGTATTGACTGCCCAAAGCCTTTTATTTCATATCAAGTTCAAATGTAATGTCTTTATGAGCATAATGCAGGAATCAATGAATTAGGACATTCAGATTATTTAGATGGAGCTCAGAGTGTGCAAAATTCACCAAGGCATTATTTAAACCACCAACAGCCTCAGGTGAATGTTGTATCCCACTATATTGTTTACCTGACGAGCATTTTACAAAACAGGGCCTACTAACAAAATATTTTCTATATCTTTGCTTGTCAAGATGACAAGTTTTGCCTACATAGTGCCACAGGAATGAATGTTTTCTCTGCCTTGGTTAGAAGGAGGCTGGAAGAGTTAGAAATCCCATTTTCCTCTGTCTTCACACTAGCAAACATAAATAATAATAATGATTCTGATAATGATAATAATAATAAATTATATTATAATATAATTGAAATGCTTTGCTGAAGAGTATTGACTGTCCAAAGCCTTTTATTTCATATCAAGTTCAAATGTAATGTCTTTATGAGCATAAAGCACAAATCAATGAATTAGGACATTCAGATTATTTATAACATAATTTATTATTCTTGATGATGTTGTTATTGTTGTTATTATTATTATTACTACTATTATTACTATTACTTCAGTAGTGTGGAGGACATGGACTCTTTTATATTCTTTTCTTATAGAGCCCATAAAAAATCCTCCCACCCCATAAATCTGGCAGTATCTCTTCTTGCAGCAAATTTACTTCTTACTACAAGTAGAGTTTAGTCTGTTACTTTCCACAGAAATGGCAGAAATAGAAATTTCAGTTTTTTATTTGCAATTTCTATTTTCCATTTTCAGTTTTCATTTCCTCTTACTTCTGCCTGATGGACACCATGTATCTATTCCAACCATGACAACAAGCACCCATCCCAGCTCCCATCAGAGAGACAAACCACCTCATATCCCAGAAACTGTGGGGATGCCATGCTGGTCCCCAAGCTCCACCACTCCAGACCAAACTTTTTTTGCTTGTCTCCCATTTTCCTGTCCTCCTTCTCATGTGGCCCTGGGCTCTGCGGCTGCTGCAAGAGACAAAATTCCACCCCAAAACTCCCTGATTCTGGACATCCAGGGCAAAACAAAACTGTTTAGAGAAGATGGATTGTAGAATCAGAAATTATTACGGTACAGTACAAGGTCAGTTGTACTTTCAGTGCCAACAAATTATAAAGGTCTCACATTTTTGGCAGGAACACTTTACTAGTAAAACACAAACCATCGTGTCAGGAGCTTCAGTGTTTCTGCAATGTTTTAATGGCCCTTACTCAAGGACTGGCCTGGCTGTGTGTCCATGGTTTTGCTTCTTGTGCTAAGTGTTTATTTTTCACTCTCCCAATGGGGGGAAAGAAGAACTGAAATCACTCTTATGTCAAATTCATGGATGCATAAACGTGTGAGACGCAAGAATTGAGTATTATTCTCACTCCCGTTGTGACTTCTGGCAGAGAGAGGGTGGCAGGGAGAGCCAGGCTGCAGGTTTCAACCTTTGACACACCTTGGGCATGGACTTCTCAGTTCTGGCATCCTCAGCTTTGCTTTTCCTCTTTTTCCATCTGGTTTCCAAGGAGCCCAGACTGAGGAATGGCTAATCCCACCGCAGACTCCAACCCTTCCAACATGGAGAGGGAAATTTTTTGTTCTGGTGCAAAACTCTGGGAAAACTTGTCCCAGGAACCAGGAGAGCAGAGACAGCATATTCCTGAGCAGTGCTTTCCATAATCTTATTTCTTGAGCAGGGAGGTTGGACCAGGTGACCCACTGTTGTCCCTTCCAACCTTTCCCATTCTAAGATCCTGGGATTCTTCATTCCTTGGCAGGCAAAAATTTAATGCATTTGCACATGGAAACTGGGAATATTTGTGTTTGCCATAGATGCTGTAACTGCCTCTCAAGATATGAAACATCCAAGTGGAAAACTCTGGCCAAGGATCCACCAGGACAGGAGAACTAATGACAGTGGTGACATGAGGTCCAATGTCACTCGGAAACTTTCAGGCTTGTTATAATATGATCTTACCATGCTCCACCAATGACATTAGCAGAAAAGTCAAAGTAGCAAAGAAAAGCCATTAAAATCTAGCTAATTCTAGTATATTCATTAATTTTGCTATAACTGGTGCCCTTCACCACCATTTCAGAGCTCCAATCACAAGTATTTCAGTGTTGGTAAGGACTGGACTCACCCCCTCAATAACTAAACAAGTCATTCCCAAAAAGCTGGGAGAGATGCCTGTGAGAAGAGTAGCTCCTCCAGAAAGGGTGAGACTTCAGGCAAAAACTGGCTGAAACCACCAAAGTAACACCTACCCCAGCTCACCTCTCAACATCTCCCATGGGACACTTCTCAGCCCTTTTCTGAGCACCCATCAATGCTCCTCACATCCCAGAAAGCTCCAAAACCAGCAAATCAGAGTTCAAAAGAGAGGAATTTCTGGAGATGGACTGTAAAAATCCAGAGGAACCCCCTCATCCTTCCCCAGCACTGCTGGTGGTGCCAGTGGGTTTCCCAAACTCTGGTTTCCCAAACCAGAGGAATCTGGCAGAGTGCTACAGGAGTATTGCACATTTGTTATCCTACAATTCGCCCTATGATCAGCTTGCCAGTTTATATTTTTTGTTCCACAAGGTGTATTTTTATTGTGAGGCTCCAACAGAAAATTTATGGAGTTTTCAGGTTGTCTATATAAATAAATATAAAGAATAATAAAATATTCACACCGTGGAAGTTCATACTGTGTTCCAGTCTGGTGTTTGCTTGGTTTTTTATCAATGGAAATTATAAGGGAGATATTTCCACTTCCTTAGCTGTCAGCTAATCCATGTAAATTCCTGCAATTATGAGGGAAAAAAAAAGTGTCCCTTCATTACCTATCAGAATTTCATTTCTGGCCTCGACTGCATCCTTGTATAAACCTTTCTCAGGGATGCCAGGACAAATAAGTGGCTGTATCTCTGGAATGCTCATTTTCCAGTCATTCTGAGGAAGATTGGTGGGTTCCAGTGTAATTAGTCTTTTTTAATGAAATGGACCCTGGATATATTCCACTGCGGAGCTTCAATAATAGAATTTAAGTGAAAGTAATTTCAAAGTGCAACAGTAGTTTACATATTAGTTATTGTATAAAGGAAAAAAAACCTGCTCTGCTGTTCCAGGTTAAATGCAATTAACATCCAGGCCTTCTGCAAGACTCCTGGGAGGGAATGATTGGTTTGGCAGGTTATTTCTCAGATTTTGATAAAAAGAAAAAGAAACCCCCCATTACTTTCTCTCCACATCCTTGCTGAAAATATTACAACACTCTCTAGATTCAAGACCTCAAAGCAACTTAGTAGAACATAGACATAACTCCAGAATTTGGACTAATTAATTGTGCTCAGAAGCACAGTTACCACGTGAGCTGCTGCCTGTAGAATATTGCAGATAAATAACAATTTGCAAGTCCAAGGAGATGTCAATTCCTTTCTGGAATTGTCCCTGGGCAGGGTTTGCAGTTTGGTTTTGGGAAAACGCAATATCCAGAACCCTGATGTGGAAACAAACATTGTGGTAATAACAGAAAAACATATTCATTATATTCCCTTACTTCATACAGCTGTATCCTATATCCAAAGAAAACTGTGGCTTTATGAGAAATGCAGAAAGAATTATTTCAGACTTTTGTAAGACTGTTCAAATTAAGAAGAAGGATTTTTTCATTTTATTATTATTATTATCTTTCTTTGTCCCTGGTAAGAACATTTTTTAAACAGTTTTTTTTTCTCATTTGAAAAGTCAAATCTTTCACTCCCAATTGTTTCTACACATTCTATGGTTATCTAGGAACAAAATCTAACCCTCACAGCATCTATTAGCTGGTTTGATGGGGTCTCATTGCGAAGGACCTCACAGAAAGTTGCTCATTCTTAGTTGCATAGGAATGCTTAGATCAAATCCCACTATTTTAATGTTTCTGTGGGGTGGAAAACAGATTTGATTTAAGCCAAACAAAACACTCTGGCTGGTCTAGGTTGTTTTTATTGCTTTCGGACACTTTCTGTAATGTAAATGGTCCTTCACATGCTGTTAAACACAACCTCTGGCTCGGGAAGTCCCTGAGATGCAGATTTCTAGAGACAGGAAAACAGACAAGGAAAATCTCTCTGTGTGTCTCCTCTTCCCTATATTCATAGAATCCCAGAATGGTTTGGGTTGGAAGGGACTTTAAAGCCCATCTCATTCCACCCCCAGCCATGGGCAGGGACACCTTCCACTATCCCAGGTTGCTCCAAGCCCCGTCCAACCTGGCCTTGGACACTTCCAGGGATTGATTTATCCTTATCCCCTGGCATACTGGGCCAGGTGAATTATTAATACAGCTCAGAGCTATTCCTGCAGTACAGCCAGAGCATTTTACCTTTAGGAAATTGCAGCATAATTGTGTTTAAAACCTACTAAAGTTAATAGAAATATTCTCATTGACTTCAGTGAGCTCTGGACTCTCTCAGATGTGTATTTTCACCTTGACCTTCACTCAGCATCAAAAATTTAGATTTCTAGTGAAAGTTAGTCATCTAAAACATAAAGAGAAGTAGATAATTCCGCAGGACAATTAATTTCATCTTTAAAGAAGTAGCCAAAATATCTTCTTCCCCTCATCAACGACAGAAATATCTTGGAATTGAAGCCTAAAATAGATACCCAGCTCTTAGAAGGCTGCAATAAATGAGCTGGCTCCCATCCCTAGTGACACAGTGGGGGGTAGTAATGACAAAGTGAACTTTATCAGCCCAAAAATAAAAAGAATAAATGTCAAAAGGGAGAAACAAGGTGCACACAGACCAGAAAAGGCCAGATTAGAAACATCAAATGCAGCATTTGTGTTTGGAGCAGTTTGAGGTGCAGTCTAAGTTATTCCAGGCCTTCAGCTTACTTCATCCTTGTTTTTGGAAGACGTGTGATGTTGGATTTCTTTACCTTTTAGTGCCTGGACAGCAGGACAGGGATAGTTTTGACCTTCACACTGGACATGTCTACCACAAACCCATTTCCCACGTTCTGCTGTCCTCATCCAAAACCTCCATATGTCACCACTGCTGCTTTTCCTCAGGAAATACTAATCATTGGGTTGTTTATTTTGCTGCTATGAGTGTGTTTTGCTACAAGAAATTACACTTAATTATGTTATAATATTTTCAGAACTGTTAATATTAATGCGTCGAAAATTATTTTTACTTAATTTTTACTGGGTGTTCTAGTATAATTGATAGGGAATTTGTTATTAAATCTTTTATTTGACTGATTACTTAATCATTCCCACATGGTTATTGAAGACAATCTTACATATAATTAATTTCACTAATAGAGACTCCCCATGTTTTCCTTCCTAGGCCAGTGTCTGCATGGTTATCATGTAATTTAAGGCTTTCCTGGGGCAGCTTTAAATTATGCACATATTTGTATTAATTATATATGGCCAGATTCTGCTACCTTGTATATGATGGCAAGCACCTCCTTCTATAAGAAGCTCCTCTGAAACCAATGGATTTCCTTGCCATGGGATCCATGGGATAAAAAGTGATGGAAAACGAGGGCAAAGCTGAAGAGAGAAAGAATTGAAGTTTGGTGCTTTCATTTGGGCTCCCCAGGTATCTCCTGCCACCCCTTTCATCCTGGCTAATCCAAACAAAAAGGTTCATCCCACTGTTTTGGGATCAGAAATATGAGAGCACTTGGACACAGGGAAGGGAGCAAGTTCCTCTCCCACCTATGAAATGCAAAGAAACGGGGCAAACAAGCAGCAACAAAGGACCACGGGCCATGTGTGCAAATAGGGAGCAAATGATGTTCAATGTCATGAGGAAGCACGGAGTTATCCATCAGGTGACGTGCCAAATCCCTGACAAGATGCTAAGTAATGCACCTGATGCCAATTATTGACTCCCAATGACAAATTGGTTTTGCATATTGCATATTTTCCACCAGACTGGAGCACAGAGGCAGTTGAAGTAATCACTGACTACATCACCGCACTTGAGAGGGGAGATGGAAAGAGCATGTGAGAGGCAAGTCCCCAGGAATTAACATGAGCAGCATGGCCCTGGCCAGCTGTAATTTGCATTCTGATGACAGCAGCAGCAGGCTCTGCAAAATCTCAGGCCTCCACCAAACCCAGGAATCCAGCACTGGCTCCACAACAAGGCTGCCTGGGCATCCCCAGGGAGCTCCCCCAGGAGTAGCAGGGAGGGCAACAAAGGCTCAGGGAGCAGAGTAGGGACAGCACCTCACCTGCCCATGGTTGTCCCCAGCTCTGAAAGCTGCCTGAGCCCACAGGACCCTCTACCTGGTGCTTCACGTGCTACCAATCCATTTCTATGCTTTTTTCATGCATACCTATCAAATGCAGCAACCTCAGTGATGCTCAGGGATGCTGATCCTGTTTCAAGAGCTCTCCAGTCTGGTTTAAAGCTTCCCTTCAATGAGACATGATACTTGCTAATATCCCTTTAAAGGTTTTGCTGAAATTCCTCCTCCTGAGAACTCTCTCGGCCACAGCAAAATTCTCTCTTGGTGCTCATGATACACAGCACCCTCCTAGGAACTGGCTGTGGTCAGCTTGTCCAAGTGATTGAGTTCCTGAAACCCAAACCAAGCTTTAAACAGGGCTACAAAGCCACAGCCAAGATGTTTTTCTCCTGCCTTCCATCCTTCTTCCCAAATCTGCTCACCAAACTTGTGAAGTTGTAGCAACATGGGAGTCAGTCTCTTCTCCCAAGTAGCAAGTGACAGAACAAGGGGAAACAGCCTCCAGCTGTGCCAGGGGAGGTTTAGATTAGAGATTAGGGAAAAATTTCTTCATGGAAAAGATTGTCCAGCTCTAGCACAGGCTGCCCAGGGCAGTGGTGGAGGCACCATCCCTGAAGGGGTTTAAAAGCCATGTGGATATTGCACTCGGGACAGGGGTTAGTGGTGGCCTTGGCACTGCTGGGGGAATGATTGGACTGGATGATCTTAGAGGGCTTTTCCAACCCAAACATTTCTGCTTAAACATGGTCAGGGTTGAGCAAAGCCCAAGCTGCTCAACATGACCCCTCTCTTCTCACTGAATCAAGGGGATGGGGCACAGGGCTCAAGCTAAGCAGGAACTCAACTCTTTGCAGCATCAGTGCCATAGCAAGAACTTCTAAAATCAATTTATTCATGGGCACCTGAGTGGAGCACGAGCTGCATACAAAACAGTGGCCACAATAAGTTCATTTAAAGTGGAGACTCTTCCCAGTTAACATTTTAAGCTGCCCTCAAGCAATTCTCTGCCATGCAGCAGTATTTCTGAAAAAAAAAGGTCTTATGAACCCAACTCTGCACAAAATTTCCAAAACAAGCAGGGACTGTGTTTGGTACTTGTGGAGGATGAAATGTTTTATTCCCCAGGGACTGAGAACTGAGAGGACAGTTTAGCTGTTAGACTTAAAAAGTAAAATCCATCATTAACATGATATTTTCAGTGGTTTTCTGTTTTTATTAATTTAGGGGACTCCAGTGGGCAGAGATTTTTGAAGTTGAGGTCTGTGAGAGTCTCTTTCATCCCATCACTCAAAATCTCAAACCCACCAAGGCAGCATCATACCCCCTCCACCCAGCCCACCGCTAATGTGGGCAATAACCACTGTTTCTCCCCACACACTATTTAAATTCTAAGACACTGACAAACTATAACTCACAGGGAACAATTTTAAATTATTATTATTCAATGGCTTGTAAACTGTATCTCATCATTAAACAGAATAATAAATAAAAATAATGACTAGCTTTCAAGCCAGCAATGTAAAGAACACATTTTGCTGCTGAAAAGTTGGTTCATTTTACTAGGTTTTAATTACAGCAAAATCCACTTTTTAATTGTTAGGTTTAGGAAATGGTATTTGGGGTTAGGAACTGGAGGAAAATCCTTATTCTGCAGTGCCTCTGTTGCCATATAGACCAAGATACAGGTTGCTGAACTAAAATACAACACCACAGATACCAGTACCAAAACCTTGCTCAGAGCTACACATCCCCAGATGAAAGACAGGAGCTCTGTGGAAGAAACAAGGAATTTGTCTGTGGGGTCATTTGGAGGGAGGAAGAGGAGGAGAAAGAGGAGGAGAAGAAGGAGGAGAAGCAGAAGGAGGAGGAGGAAGGGTTAAAGGCAGCCGGGCAGGCAGAGGGAGCAGCACCCCCCAGCCCAGCCCTGCCTTGCCCATGGTCATCCACCTCTTGTAATTCCATTAGGGTGCGAGATTCCAATGCAGAATTAGCTGTTGCCTACGCAGAATTATGTAAAACATGGCCCAGACTGAAAATCAATATTCTGCTTAAGTAACTGGCCCTCCAGTAATTTAATGAAGCTAAATTGCATTACACGGAGGTAAGGTGGTGGGGGACCATTTTGTCTCAAACCTTCCATTATACAGTGACTGTACAGCTGTATGCCTAAAGAGAAATTAAACATATACACTCATTCCTTCTTGAAGTTGGAACAGTGTTTTTTACACTGGATTACTTGTCTCCTTCCTTAATTTAAAACTACAGTAAATAATTTGCAGCCACGTAATTAGGAAGGAGCCACAGTCTCATAATAAGGGGAAAAAATTGCTACCAGAGTATTAAAGGATTTTTTTTACTTGGCGAGAAAAAAATGAAAAAGGACATTAAATGTTAGATCTGTATTAAAAATGTAATTCTAAAGGGTTTAAATCTATGACATGTCTACACTGAATTAATTAAATTCATGATCTGATCAAGGACTGAAAAGCTACCTTGGAGCTATCTCTTAAAAATGCTATGTATGTACATGTCAAAATAGGAATTAAAAAAAAGCAGGCCTTTGATTTATTGGCAATTCATGCATGCATTATTGTGCTTTCTTGCCTTGTAGTAGGAGAGAAGTCAAAGTTTTATAAAGCACCTGAAACCTTCTGCACAAGCCCCTTTATTAAAGGAACTTTCTTGCTGAAGACAACCGTGCCCAAAGTCGGAGCCATCCACTCTGAATGTGATCATGGTGACATTCACCAT
Source organism: Pseudopipra pipra (assembly GCF_036250125.1). Classification (NCBI taxonomy): domain Eukaryota; kingdom Metazoa; phylum Chordata; class Aves; order Passeriformes; family Pipridae; genus Pseudopipra; species Pseudopipra pipra. Next base: position 32,034,084 of record NC_087556.1, on the reverse strand, counting down.
GACTTAACTTGTGTTAAAGCTGATTGACAAGAACAAAGAGGGTACAATTACATTATGCAGCACTTGTACTGCACCCTCTTTTATTTATTATTCAGCTACAAAACTTCAACTGGAAGAAACACTTCAGAGTTTTTTTTTTTGTGTCGAGGAGATGGAATTAAATTGACAATAATTCTGCGCCGTGCAGTATGAAGTTATGCTGATTAGAGATTACTTCCCCCTAAATCATTTGTCACATTGCCTTATATAAGGGTAAAACAGACTTCAACCATGTGTAGCTGCAGAGGTATCTTTGGGGAAATGCAGGCAGCAGAGGATGTATTGTTTAAAGGGAAAAGGAGTGATTTGCATGCTCAATCACTATTTTTCTTGCCTGTCCGACTCGTAGAATTTTCTTTCTGTACTTAAAAGGCAGTTAAACAAATGAAATTTATTTATGCCAAATCTAAAGTGAAAAGAGAGACATTTAAAAGCACATGTGTGTTTAACACCTTAGAGGGCAGTCCTGGTCTGGAAAAGATGTTCCAACGTGAGCTGTAAGATGCAAAATTAGCAGGAAAAGTGGCAAGAGCAGCTCGAAGTGTCAGGTCAGGCTGGTTCTTCCCAGGTGAATGAGCAACAGCACATCACTCTCCAGCTTCTTTTTGGCACTGATTTGGGAATGCTGGTGTAAAGCCAGTGGTATCACTGAAGGTGTGGGGTGCACTCAGTGCTCCGGTCTCACACTTTAATTATCACCAGATGCCATTGTCAGACAAGAGAAGCAATCAAATCTATCCATTAGGTTATTAAAATGAAATTCCATCATTGTTGATGGATGAAAATTTATGGAGAACACACTGAAACCCCACAAACCAGATGAGGGGAGTCAAGGGATTCCCAACTCTGTTTCTTCCTGGTGCTTATGAGCCAGAGCATCACTGATAACTGAATATTCAGGTCCTGCAATGACATAGTCCCATGTCAGCTGAACCTGGAAATGCCTCGTGGGTGCCTGGTGCTGGCTCCAGCCAGGCAGGAGCAGGAGCATTTCCCTTCTTTCCCAGGAATGGTCAGTCTGGATCAGCATCACCAGCATCACCTTCACCAAAAGACAGTTCCAACGTAATCTCAGGCAATGAGGGAAGGAGATGAAAAATTCAGTCTCTCTCTTACACTGTATCGATTGAAAAGGAAAAGACTTCCAAGAGAAATTATTTTTACACCCTTGAATACCACCTGGCAGATCCATATTTTGTCTCTCTTTGGCTCGAAAGATCTTTTACTCCCTTATTTCTTTTGGAATGGCAATTCAATAATGTGTGACTGAACATTTATTAATTACACCCCAGTTTAAAGAACTATTTTGAAGGGAATAACTGCTCTCAGAAATCCTGAAACACTCTCTGTTTGATTTCTAAGTGCATTATAACTGATATGTAGCTGTTCCCTTCCACACTGAGTTCCTGGCTTGTACTTGAAACCAGGAATGGCAGGATTTCCCTCCCACCCCCCCTTACCAGTAAAACATGAGCTTAAACACATATTCAACAAGGGAAACACGTCATGTATTTTATAATGCAAGGTCCTTTAGAGCAAATTATCCAGGTTTTTTTTTCCTTAAGATGCACCTTTATGTTCAATGATATTTCCTTTGGGATTTTCATTAACATTCCATCAAAAAAAAAAAAAAAAAGCTTTTTTTTTTTTTTTGTGAAATACCTTGACTAATGAGTTTAGCATTTTCCTTCTGCTCATATTTACATTTAGTGTTTTGATGATGTTAAATTCTACAAATGAGAGCAGTTTTTAAGTGTTCCTTTCAACACTGCCTGCCTTTTCTGTTTGATTTCTCTTGCTGATGGTGTGTTGTCACTGCTGAATGCTGGAATTGTTGTTGAGCAGGCACAGCTGGATGAATTAAAGTCTCTCCAGTAACTCAAACCAGAAATGACTTCATCTCAAAACTTTCCATGTAGCACAGGTCAGAGCTCTGGGTAGGGACAAAAATAATGGGGTTACCAGAGAAAGAAAAAGTCAAAAGTACAAGTCAAAATACAGAAAGCAGTTTGGAGTCGCTTTGTGCAGCGATTTCCCTCTGTGTTACTGACGGGCTCTTTTACAGAGTGAAGCCCCGATGGAGACATTTGATAAGTAATTGTATTTTAAGTTCAAATAGAATATCTGCATGTGTGCAGATACAGAGCCCTGTACACTTATCTTATTAGCTATTTACTTAAATTATCTGTTGGGTACCCTAATATATAACCAGTGTCGCCTAATGATATCATCTATTAATTTATTCAAGGAATTTTGCCAAAAAACAAATAAAAGCCTCGAACACAAACATCTCTTCCCCCTTCATTTCGAGCTCATCACAAACAGCGAAGCATTTCAATGTGGCCAAGGCAGATTTTCAAAGGTAACATCTTTAATTAACGTGAAGCAATTTCTAAAGTCAATACAAGGCGGGTGTGGTGTAATTAGCCGTGTCAGTGTGGTTCCTGCCCGGGCTGGGGCGGGCGGGGGGACTGTGGGTGCTCTCACCCCAGACCTGCTCCTCCTCCTCCTCCACCCACCACCTCCCCAGCAAACACTCCTGCTCCACTTAATAAAATCTCTTGCCCTGCTGTGGCAGCACAGGGAGCTGGGAAATCTCTTTTCCTATCAAAACATTTCATCCATTTCCTTCTTTCATCATGAAGGGAAAAGTCACCCTCAGCATTTTCATGTTTGAAAGAGGGTGAAGTGGGAGCAGCCCATTTCTCACGCACATCGTCAGGTGCCCTTCCCAGATTTTCCTGCTGAGTGTTCCATGATCTCTGATGTCCATTAGGAATAAGATGACATCTCCCATCAGTGGCCATCATGCCAAAATTTTAGAATCATAGAACCATAGAATCACAGGATGGTTTGTGTTGGAAGAGAACGTAAAGATCATCTCATTCCGCCCTCTGGCATGGGCAGGGACACCTTCCACTAGACAGGTTGCTCCAAACCCCATCCAGCCTGGTCTTGGACACCTCCAAAGATAAGGAGTCCATAACCTCTCTGGAAAACCTATCCCAGTGCCACCCTTATATTATTATTTTTTCCCCCTACTTAAATGTTTACCTTAAGTACATGTAAAAGGATTTGCATCTCCTGTAATTTCTGTATATTCCCCAATATGTCGAGTCTCTGCTGGGCTGAATATGGTCGTTCCAAGCTTCACATCCACAAGAACCACCAGCATTTCTCCATCCCTTACTGCAGCCAAGACAACACAAGCCTGATTTGAGAAGTGTTTAAAAATGGAGGTTCAAAAATCTTTCACTACGTATATGTTCAAGGGCCTCTAAAACTCAATGTGCTGTGCTGAAATCAATTCACACTGTCAATAGCCAGGAATTCCCAAAGCTAAAATTGAGATCTGCTTTTGACCATTGCAATTCTGAAAAATCATCATCAAATAAATACAGACATTGAGGATGAACTTTTTTAACAGTGAGCTAAAACATTCGATAGTGAGAAAGTTCACTGGTGCAATGTTAAACCTCTGGTCACACAGTATTTTGCATTTTTCCTGTTATACTTTTCTGTATTTCAGGTGATTTACATTAAATTTACATGTTCACAAAATCTTATAACTGGGACATTATACAGAAATATAGAGCTGATTCTCAGGCTTCCAAAAGTACATGCAAAATGGTGATTTTTTTGGTAATGTTCAAAGCATAAACACAGGTTAATATTCACATGTGCAGGAAAATCTATGAAATCCCTACCAATAATTACAGTCTGCTGATGATAACAATTCCAGGTGGTTAATGGTCAGTCTGTACCCTCAGCTCTCCATCCGTGGTGACAGCAGCAATGGCAGCTCTGGTGAGGATGTGCTGACTTTGAGAACAAACTTCTCCTCCAGCTCCCCATAACCAGCTGGAGGGAACATGGGCAGTGGGTCCTGTTCTGAAGGGATGCATGGCTGGGGAGCCTCCCCTGCAATGTCCAAAGGCAAACTTCCATGGGGGATGCAGGTGGACCCAGCTGCCTTCGGGTCCCCTCCAGTGCTGCCACTGGTGACCTCCTCCTTCAAGGTCCCACCCAGCTTTCAGCAGTCCCTGCACCACCTGAATAGGCTCTGACCCAGGGAAACAATGAGATGTCTTGGTGGGGAATTTGACTACAAGGGAGGAGGAGAGTCCATCTGCCCATGGAGGTGTTCCCAACCTGCCTCCACCCTGCTCAGAAGCTCTTCAACTGCACTCCCATTGCTCCACCCCAAAGAACTCATTGATTTTAATTCAAGGGTTTGAGAAACCATCTGAATTCTTAGGAAGCCTCTTTGCTCAGGGGCACCATGGCTTTGTCACCAGCTGGGAACCAGTGCAGCAATAGCTGTGCCACCCCCTGCCCCCTTGCTTGTACATTCAGGGAGACTGGCACTCCATGTTCCACCAGCTCACCTCCCCTCTCCATCCCTCCCACACCACAACCCATCACCAGCCCTCTCTTCCAGAGTGGGTCATTGCCCTGCTCATCTCCCTCTGGCTTTCAAACACAGATCAAATTCCTGTTTGAACCTTTCCCAGAACTCCTCGGCATTCCCACATAATTTTTAAGGCTGGTGTGGGATTTACATGTTGCGATCACATGTTTTTGTCTTGTCTTTCTTGTTGCAGGGGCCAGCCCCAGTTCCCTCCACATTAACCAGGTATTCACCAGGCTTTCTTGCTTTCCCTTGTTGTTTTTAGCCTTTCCTGTGATCCTTGAAGCCAATTTTAGGCTAATACTGAAAGTGCAATACGATTTTATTTATACAGCAAACACAGGCATGATGCTACAGCAGGAAAGACTCTGGCACCCCAAACCTCCCCCTCTGCTCCCACTGGGTGTGTCCTGCTGTGCTCGTGCTTTTGGGGTTGTCTCTGGAACCAACAGTGAGTTTTACACCTTACCAATCTAAAAAGTATGTGATTTTAAATTTCACACTGTGATTCCCCCCTAATATCCTGATATCCAATTAGGAATCAAATCTAAAATTACCCTCTTTCAGTTTAAAGCCATTCCCTCTTATCCTATCACAAGGATCAGTTATGGTGGTCTCCAAGCTGCAGTTTGTGAAAAATAAAACAAATCCACATTTCCAGCACCAGCAAAGGATAATTCACCTTATCCAGTCTCAGATCCACACATGAGCTCCTCACTTCCACCATCATTTTTCCTGGAGTTTTCTTTCAGAAACCAAGAAAGCAGCCAAAGATGGTGGCAGCTTTTGGAGAAGCATTCCAGCCATGGGTCTTCTATCAGACAGGTATATCCCCTTGTTTAATCTCAAAATGTGGAATATACCCCTTTCACACAGGCCAAAAGTTTCAACTTGCTTTTCTGGAGCAACTGCTTAGAAAAAGAACATGAAGGACCAAATCCTACATTCCTTCTGTGTTCTGAACCTTTAATGAAGGTGAGTTTTAGCCCTGCAAGGTTTGTGAGATCCTACTCTCTGCAGCTACGACTCTCTTGGTGTTTCCACTTAAAAATTTCATTTTCGAGGCACCATAATTGTATGTAAAGTTTTTCTTGGATCTGAAAGACAAAAAGCCCTAACAAGTCAAAAGCTCAGCCTGGGAGAAACAATTGATCAGCATACAGATGGAAAGACGCCTTCAGAAGGGAAGTCTGAGGGTTTGATACTTTTTTCATTCTTATCCGAAATTGCTTTGGTTTTGAACTCACATTTTATCAACAGCAGAATTCACTTCAGTGTAAACCTCATTGATTTCAGCCACATTTTATTCCAGGTATAAATGTGATTTCATTATTCCATTACAAAGTACATTAAAAATAAAATGTAGGTAACAACTTTATCGCTGAAGATGGGACTCATTCTACATGTGTAAGGGGGTTATTTTTTTTCTTCAAGAGGGTTTAATTTGGATTTCTAACATATAGCCATGCATATATACAGCAGGCAAAAAAGCTATAGCCTGTCATTTCAATAAAACATGTATGAAAGCATCCCTAAGCACCTCCTGACATGTCAGGAATATATGGTGTAAGAGTGTGTCCATGTCAGCAGTGACAAGCTGAACCTTAATGGCTCTAAAACAGTCTTTATGGTTTACTGTACCAGTAATCCATTTTATAATGAGTGCTCAGCTAGATACAACAGTTCTGCAAGTTTTCTCTGCCTTTTAACTCAGCCCAAGGTGCCTAAACGAGGGAAAAAACTCCAAATTGTGGGTGATCCTTCCAGAGGAGCGTTATGTGCTGAAATACTTATGCACGACAGATAAATTAAGAATAAGGCTTTACTCTAATCCTTAAGTTTCCTTCTGTGGATTTTAAGACAGACCACTATTGATGTTTTACTATAGTTTGGGAGAAAGGTTTTAGATTTTATCAGGCTGGCACTGCTTTGGACTTAAAAAAAGCAGGGAAGGGGAAGAGGTGCTTTAAGCCCGTGATGGACAACACAGCATTTAGAGTGGGAACAAAAGCAGAATATAGTATTTCCTATCATGATCTCACCCTGATCCCCACACTCTTCATCCGTGGGAAATAGCACAGTTGCCAGTAAGGGACAGGGAAGCTGTGGCTAAGGTGTGGCGGGAGTTGGAGCATCTTGCTTGCATGAGTGTCCTGGGATAACTCACTGGAACACAGAGCTCTTTGCATACATAGAAACAGGGAGGGGTTTAAGTTGGAAGGGACCTTAAGGACCATCTTGTTCCAACTCCCTGCCGTGGGCAGGACCACCTTCCACTAGAGCAAGTTGTTCCAAGCCCCATCCAACCTGGCCTTGAACATTTCCAGGGGCGGGGCAGCCACAGCTTCTCTGGGCAACATGCATTAAACAAGCTGTTCCTCTGTGTAGGATCTGTAAGACATCAGGAGTAGGCACCCATTTTAAAGAAAGGCAAAAAAGGGTTCAGATTTCCAGAGAAATGAGGCTTTGACATTGGAATGTGGAACTGTAGGAATCCAGTCCCTGGATTGTTTGTCCACTGAATTTTCGACCCACAGAGGAATGGATTTTGGGGAACCTCTGCAGGGCTCCATGCAAGCACTGGGAGTCCAATAAATTTCTGCCTTAGAGGCCGTAGCTCCACTGAAGTCCATCTCCTCAGTCCCAGCCCATGCTGGAGAGACTCCTGAGGAAATGCATCCCTCCAGGTCCTCCCATTTTCCATCCTCAGGGACCCTGGTGTCCCTTGCTGCCATCCAGATGCTCTCCCTGCTCACCACCTCTTTCCAGGCCCTACTTCACACAGATGCCTCCTCAGCATCATGCTCAGGGCACCCAAAAAACAATCCCAGCTCCTCCAAGGGACACCCCAGGGCACTCCTGACCCTGAAAGACACTCCAGAGAAGGAGGCTGAGCATCCCTCCCTCAGGCAGGAGGTCCTGGGTGCCATGGGCAGGGGCTTGGGAGCGCCCAAGGGGGAGAGGGAAGGAAGCAACTAGAAACAGCCACTTAACATCTATTTAGAGCCTGGGAGCATTTGTGAAAGCCATCCCCATTACTGTTGAAAAGATGCAAATTTGGTGAAATAATCAGCTGTATGGCTGCAGGCTGTTTCTCAAGTACCCTGATTCCTTACAGGAGGGAAGGTATTAGTGTAAGACACACAGCAAGGCCAAGTTCATGTTGCTCAGAGGTAGCCCCGAACCAAACTCCACCAAGTGCTATAAAACAAGATTTGTTATCCTGGGAAGCATTGACAGTTCATCCAATAAAGCCCCAAAAAACAGAACCCTTAAGGCTGGTTGCAGGGGTGCAAAAAGCAGCGCTCCCAGGCACGTCTGGCTGAGGGAACACGTGTTGGCTGCCCCACACAGCCCCTGCCCATCCCAGCCCGGGCATCTGGCAATTAAAGCCATCTCCTGGCATCTCCTTTTCATCAAAAATCCCTTGATATGTTTAAGGATCCATTTATCTGCTGCAATAAAGAGCATAAAGCAATCTGTGTGCAGGGCTTTTTGTTTAAAGCTGGGGAACATCCGAGGAGGAGCTCTGCCTTAAAATCCTTGGAAAACAGCTAAATGCATGGCTTAATGCAAGGTGTAATCTATTTCATGTCTCCAGGCTTCCCTCTCTGCCTCCTTCTCCACCTCCCTGCTTTAACTGGCTAAACTTTGAGAAAAAATAATGATGTGTTTAAGAAAAGGATAAAATTGAACAGCAAACCCCCATTCTCCTTGTATTTATTATTTTAAATATTGTACTAAGAAGCTTAAAATGCTGCAATGTTTAAACAATATATTTAATTTCAGGAGTATCAAATATATTTTTAAACCACCAGTGTCTTCAAGGTGAGCCTTCAGTCAAGTAGTTTAATCATTACAATTCCAGCTCTCCCTAAAATCAATTTTACAGCCAATGGCTTAAAATAACAGCATGGAAACAAAAATGTATCCTCTAAACAAAAATATGTCCCATCATCAGACACACGTTCAGCTGGGTTTGCTGCACATGCAGTGGGACAGGAGATAACAGTGTAAGGCATCATTTCAAATGTGGAAATATTTTCCTGTATGGCATAAGAAAAAAAAATAAAACAGTTCAAGTGGCTTTTAGAGCAGAGTAATGGAATAAAGTGGAGTTGGAGAGGGTGTGTTTGTGTGCACGCCACAGTTTGTGCTACAATATGCATCTTTATGTATTATGGATTCCTTTTTCTCACATTTTTCTCAGTGGACAGATATTGTGCTGTAGTTCTCAGAATACCTGAGAAAAACATTCCAACAAATTGCATTCCTTGTCTTATACAGATCCTATAAGGAGCACAAAATAGGAGAGAAGAATCTTCATCATAGAAAGCCCTTTTTGATTCCTCCTCCTCCCCCCCAATCTTCTGTAACAACATAAAAGATACTGTTATGACAAGTACTCTGGTAGTTCATTCTTTCATTTATAATTTAACCACAGCCTATATAACCTAATCAGAAAAATGTGGAGCATGATTAGTACAACAATCGAATACAGTTGGGCTCCTTGAACAACTCAAAGAACAATACAAAAGAAAGCAAAAAAAAAAAAAAAAAAGAAAGAAAGGAAAAAAAAATCAAGGAAAACCATCGCAGGCATATCAGAAAATATGTGGTATTTCTTTAATATTTCATTTTAAACTACCTAATTGTGTTTTTAAGCTTCGGTTCCTGTAATTTTGCAAGATGAGGCATTCCAGTGAGAAAACATATGGTAAGGGATTTTTAAACCACATAGCTAGAGTGCATCATAGACTTATCTGCTGCTTTAGTGTCACAAAAATCCACCACTGAATTTATCCAGTCACCCATTAAAGAAAGAAAAGAATTAAAGGAAAAGGAGTTTAAAAATCCCCAAATGCTCCAACCCCCCCCCCAAAAAAAACCACTACTGGAAAGTGCAATCGGGTTCAAGGCAGGAGCTGGGTAAATCTGTGAGACTTTCCACGGCAGGAAAAGTGGCAATTAGCTGGATATTTTGGGATCCTGCCTAGCAAATATTGTACATGGTGGTGACAAACTGTCACGGGCAACAACTTGTACCAGCACCTTGGCTAAAATGAGTTTTAATGACCCTCGTGCCTGAGATCGAGGAGAACTTCACATCGTGGCCCTTCCCAAAGCTTTCCCGAGGTGAAATCCAAGGGAGGTTTCAGCTCAGCTCGTAGGAGCAGGCAAGGAGACATTTGCAGGAGAGACACTGAATCAGCACTTTATAAGAATTTTCTAAGGGGATGTCAAGAGGTGAGAGAGACAAACTTTGACATTTACATGTGGCAGGAAGAGCTGGGTGCTGGGAGGATGCTCCAGCTCCCAGGGATGTGGAGTCAGGCTGGGTGGAGGGTGCTGCCCCCACCTAGCTGCTTCTCCCACATCTGCCTGGAGAGAGAAGGGTTTCCTTGATCCGAGACTAAGGTAAGAGGAGGACACGGTCAGGCTTGGCTGTGGGGGAATTTCAGGCAACGCCTGGAACAATGTCACTGCCGTGAACAGCGAAGGAAATCACAATGCCTTGGCACTGACATCAAGTCCTCGGGTTCTGTGGGAAGTGGAGTTGAAAGGAACTTCTGGAGGCCGGTGGTTAACTCTTGGTGAGAAGGAGGGACGTGCCACCAACACTGGATACGGAGTTTGGAATCGGAGTGAGAAAGCTGGGAGATCCCAGTTGTTTGTTCAAAGATGCTGAGACACAAATTATCCCCTTGCAAACCTTCCCCTCACACCCATAAAAAGCCACGAGTGTCACTGTGTGTTTATCCACGCAAGCTCCTGCCTCCTCATCCTGTTATTATCTAAAATTCACCTGGAATCAGGCTCTCCTAGATTTTTTTTTTTCCTGCTTATCTTGCTTTTAAAAGACAAACTCTTAACCCCTTGCACTTCAGGGATTCCCTTAAGGTTGGCTACATTTTCCCACCGGGAATTTCTAAGTGTAAGGACCGAGAAAAGCGTAAGGTGTTAATCTTGATAATTAGTGCACAAAACCAATTAGAGGGCCAAAAAACCTTAAGGCACAGAAAGTGATTTTTTTGTTTATTTGCTTACCTTATTAAGTTAAATATCTGTCTGAATTAATCACTAATGAATGTGAAGAAGGCTCAATAGCACCAGCTTAATGAACAGCAGTGTCAGATGCATTTTACAGGGCACCAAATCACTGGGCAGAGGGAGCCAAGTCGCTCCTCAAAAATCACTTTTCTGCCCAATTTTCTATTTGCGAAGCAGTAAATTATTTACATTTATTGTGCTGATTGAAGCACTTAAATAGTATGAATGGAGCACAGGCAGGTTTTAAAAATATAGAATCATTGCACAACCCTGCTGCTGGAAATTCACGTTGTTTTCCCCTAAAGGCTGCACCCTCCTACCCCAAATTTATTTTACAATTCTTGCAACACCCTGTTATTACAGTAACCATATTTTTGTCTGTAATGTATGATTTTTCAGACTTTCTGTGCTGCAGGATTTAAATTGGGCATGAAGAGCAGTCCCCTTCATACTTGCCTGGTGGCTTGAGCAAAGTTCGGGTGTTTTCCAGATCAAACTGTTCCATATTTTCCCCAAAACAACAGCGTTTTCCCTCTCTTTCCATCTATTATTCACATCGTAAACATCTGCATTGTAAACGTCAGATGTACTAATTGTCGTGTCCCCAGCTCCAGGCACAAAGTGAACGTGCTCAACATCACTCTTAAAAAATAATTCTCATTTTTCTATTAATATCTCCCCAAGCCTTGCCCTTTATTTCCGAGCAGGCATGGAGCTTTTGCAGCCCTTACGCTGGTTTGTTTTTTTTTTTTCACCCCCCTGCTTTGGAAAGCCTTCCTGAAATCTTTTCCTGCTGCAGATTTTTGGCTGCACGGACACACAGGAGGAAGGTGAGCTGATGCCTCAGCCCTGCGTTAGAGCCACATAATGGAATAGGACGGAAGGGGAAAGACTCATAGCAGAGGAGCAGAGAAAGTGGGAATCCAGAGCTTTCTAGGATCTTCTTAAAGGTGATTTTTTTTTTTATTTTTTAATTGCAGCCCCGGAACGATGGATGTTTTGTAGTAAATGTGTGCCCAAATATTTGCAGGAGAAGAACTTTGTTGGTTATTTGGGCGCTGAGGTGCTTTGTGAGAGCACACAAGCTGCGTGTAAGCTCACACACAGAACCTGCTGTGGCTACTCACAGCTTCTTACTCCGTGTGTAAGTCCTTCCCTACCTTGCCTTAATAAAATAAACACTAATAACCCTTTGAAAGAAATGTGGGAGCATTTTAAAGGAGGAGAAACTGCAAACTGCATCCTGCAGATTTAACTATTTCGGCGATTTGGGCTAAACGCTGTTCAAGCACCATTAATGGGTAAAGTGCCCCCGCTATTCACAGGAGATACTCCAGGAGTAAACACCACCCTGGCTACGAGCAGCTAATTAAAGGAATCGGGCGCAACTGAAAGAATCCTGAGTAAAAATACTAGTCCTGTTGGAAGGGCTGGAAATGCAGAGCCCAGGATGGGACGGAGCGGTGCTGGGATCAGAGCAGCCCAGCTCCTGCATCTCCAAACTCCTCTGCTCTTTGTTACTTAATGCGATGCAGGAGATCAAAGATCCACACAGGCTGTGCCGGGGTGTTGCTGCAGTCCCTGTCACACCGGGCTTCTTGCTTTTTTTATTTTCTTTTTCCCCCCTTTCCCCCCTTTTATTTTTTTTTACTTTATTTGTTGGAGGGGAGCTATTTTTTTTAGCCGTTTTTCTTTCCTTTTTTGGGGAACGCTTTTTTTGTTTGTTTGTTTGGGTTTGATTTTTTCTTTTTTTCTTTTTTCTTTTTTCTTTTTTTTTTTTTTACTATTCTGCTTTTTTCCTTTTCTTCGTTTTTCTTTTCTTTCTTTTTTTTTCTTTTGTCTTTTTTCCCCTTTCTTTTTCCTTTTCTGACTTCTCCCTTTTTACTCTTCTTTTCCTTGCTTGCTTTTTTTCTTTTGCCTTTTGCCTTCTTTTTTGCCTTTTTATTTCTTTCTTTTATCTTTTTTCCTTTTTTTTCCTTTTTTTCCTTTTTTCCTTTTTTCTTTTTTTCCCCTGCTGCTCTTTCTCCCTTTTTTTTTCTCTCTCTTTTTTTTTTCTTTTCCCCCCTTTTCCCTCATATTTTTTTTCATTTTCCTGCCATTCCCCCCCCCCCCCTTTTTCCCTTCCCCCCCTTCCAACAAAACAACACCAAAAAAAAGGAGAAAAATTAACAAAAGCGCTCGAGGCCTCTCCCTCTTTACATCCAGCCGGCGGTGCGATTCCCAGCTCTCACCGAAGCCGCTTCCATCCCCCCTCTTCCCAAAATTCCCCCCTCCCGGCGCGGGCGGCGCTGCGCGATCGTGGCCACGAGGCGGAGCTGTGGGTCCGCCCGGCGCCGATCCCGGGGATGGAGCGAGGAGGGAAAGGAGGGAGAAGGGAAAGCGGGGAAAGCAGGGAGAGGAGGAGGAGGAGGGAGCCGCGCTTTACAAGTTCCTGAATTTTATGGCTGCGCTGCACCAGCGGAATGTCCACTCAATCTGTTGAGAAGTTACCCGGCAAACATGCGCCGGGCATATTAAACGCGGGCTGGAACGGCGCAGTGAATATTTATTAGCGAAAATATAGGTTCTCAAAACCAGAAATAAAACAGGGTAATGGATGAAGGGGAGAATAGATTTAACACTGAAATAAATATCAAAGGTGCAAAGAAAAGGCAA
>NC_087556.1:32013428-32015928 GCF_036250125.1 Pseudopipra pipra | reverse complement strand
GGCACAGATAAAAACTCAACGGGGTGTTTTAGAATTACATTTGATATTTTGTCATCAGATGCTTTACATCAGCTCGCAGAGAATTCAGCCGGCTCGGAGAAGGATATCTGGAAAGGAGAAAAAAAAAATACTTAATTGAACTGTAAAACTATATCCCACATTTAGGAAAAACCAGGCATGTAAAAATATCTATTTAATAAGTGCCGTTTAAGTTGTTAAAGCTGGTGGAGGGTTTTTTTCTTTCTTTCACCCATTAGGATATGAATGGGAAAAATTATGAATAGGAAATCCTGCTGGAGTTTTTATTGCCTATTTCCTTTCGGGAAGATGGCATTGTTCCTCTTTTAAAAAAGGGAAGGGGCGTAAAATAAGCCCAGGCATATGACAGACATCCTTCAAAGCTGGGATGGCAGGAGTGTGTTGTTCTGTATTTTTGTTACTCACAAGGCAAAGGCTGTTCTATTTTTAAGCAGGGCTGTGCTGCTGTGGACTTTTCCCTTCCCTTGAAAGGGGTTTTGGCATAATGTTGTTTTGATTAAAGCAGATTTCTGTTCTATTCTATTTAGTTTCTTATATTTTTTTTCCAGCACAATGCAGGAGCAAGGGATTTTTGGGGTTGTTTATTTTATTGTTGTTGTTGAGTTTTTCTTTTTTATTATTGTTAAATCTCGTTGAAGGACAGAGAATAAAATTTTTCTCCTCACATCAACAGCTCCAAAAATCCTTACCTGTGCAGCAGGCTTTTGCTCTGTCCACCTGTTGAGCAGCACTTTCAGGGGGTTTTAAGATCTGCACTCTCTTGGTTATTTTTGGGGGACAGGATAAAAAAAACAAATTAAAGATCTGACAAATTTCCTGGGCAAAAGTCTCACCCTCCAAAGCCTTCATTGATTTAATCACCCTAAGCTGAGTAAGGGGAGGGAAGGGATCTGCCTCCTTTCATCCCACACAGTGATGACCCCAAAACATATTTGGGAGTTTTACTGGAGCACCCAAAAAGTGAGGGAACCCCTTTGGCCACAGACTGGGGGCTCCTGGCTGACCACAGGACCCTCACCTGGGGGTTGTCCTCACCCTCTGCCTTCACCTCCCCCCGTAGCGTCTCCCCCTCCCCAACTGCCACCATTCCAGCTTGTGCCATCATGTTCAGCACAGATGTTTCAGCAGCTGTACATGTTGAGCAGGTTTGAAAAGATTTTTTTCCCCTAAGATATTTTTTCCATGATATTTTTTTTCCAAGATTTTTTCCCCTAATATCTCTTTTTCCTAGGATTTTTTTTCATATTATTTTTTTACTTGAGATTTTATTTCTAATTTTTTTTTCTTATAGCTTTTTTTTCTTGTCTAACACATCTCGTGGCTTGATAACAATTGCCAATCACTGCCACGAGATATGGGACCTCAGTGGCCTATACCATGGACACAGCTTCCTATACTCCCCATCTGTCCATAAATTCATTGATTTTCCCTATTTTTTTATTTTGCTGTGCCTGGGCACTGGATTTGTTGTGTTCCTGACTCAGTGGCTGGAGCATTAATTTTTTTATTTAGTTTTGGAGAGCTCCCTCCCACCAAACACCATAACTATTTCCCAGATGTAGTAAAGTCATGGAGATTCCTGGAATAATGTCTCCATCAACCTGCTGAAGTTGAGCAGCTGAACAATGTCCTGGTTGCTCTATTTGACTTTCTTCAGAAGTTACATTAGTGATTGGAGTCTTAACCAAAAAAAAACCCAAAACATAAAAAGAAATGAAATCCCATGAAGCTCACAAGATGCTGATATTCCCAACCTCAGGCACTGGTTGTCCTTTGGGATGGCTGAAGGCTCTGGCACAAGAGCTCTTAGATAAATAATCTGTACAGTGACTGTTTTGTTTAATTATTTTTTTAATGTCATTTTTCTTGTGTCACAATACACAATACTCTTCCTCTTCCAGGGATTAAATGTAAGGGATTTATCCTGAAGATTCCCAGGGAGGATCCTATTTATACAAGCAGGGACATTTCAGGGGCTGTGCCATGACTTATTGCTGAGCCTGGCTGCCAGTTCTTAAGTATCTTGTTTTTCTTTTTTGTTCTTTATGTACGAGCTGGTTCTTATTTATCTTTAATAATTCAATAAGTGGGGGAGGAAGTGGAGTGGCTTTGGATGCTAACTGGCCCCACCGCTTGGTTTTTGGATACTAGCAACAAGTGCTTGCAACCCTGTGGGTGCCAGCAGGGATGGCAGAGCTGCCTGGCTCCCTGAAGCACTTGGCCAAGCCCCACCAGCCGTCCTGCTGTCCCAGAACTTTCCCAGTTTCCCTGATTTACTGGAAGGTCATTCAGGTTTCTTTGATGACTCGGAATTCAGAGTTCTCACACATCTGAGCTCCTCCCTGGCTCACAAGGGGAAGCCAAAAAGGGGGTTTGCTTTGTGTTTGTGTTCTCCCATCCCAAGCCAGAGACGGCCAGGGCTCATGTCATGTGGGCAGCTCTGCACAGTCCAAAAACAGCA